>NW_028301282.1:0-300000 GCF_061612785.1 Hesperophylax consimilis
TTCTGGTTTTTTCACTGTTTTACGACAATTTAACGCTCTTTTAAGGTTTTTCTGGTATTTTCACTGTTTTACAATGATTTAACGCTCTTATAAGGTTTTTCAGGTGTTTTCACTGTTTCACCACAATTTTACGCTCTTATAAGGTTTATCTGGTATTTTCACTGTTTTAAGACGATTTGACAAATTTTAAGGGTTTTTCAATGATTTTTAGTGTAATACGACGATTTTACACTTTTAATGGTTTTTCTATATTTTACAGCGTTTTAAGACGATTTAACGCTCTTATAAGGTTTTTCAGGTATTTTCACTGTTTTACGACGATTTAACGCTCTTATGAAGTTTTTATGGTCTTTTCACTGCTTTACGACGGTTAAACTCTCTCTTTAAGGTTTATCTGGTATTTTCACTGTTTTACGACGATTTGACAAATTTGAAGGGTTTTTCAATGATTTTTAGTGTAATACGACGATTTTACACTTTTAATGGTTTTTCTATATTTAACAGCGTTTTAAGACGATTTAAACGCTCTTTTAAGGTTTTTCTGGTATTTCCACTTTTTAACGACGTTTTTACGCTCTTATAAGGTTTTCCTGGTATTTTCAATTTTTACGATGTTTTATCGCTCTTATAAGGTTTTTCTGGTGTTTTCACTGTTTTACGAAAATTTAACGCTCTTATAAGGTTTATCTGGTATTTTCACTGTTTTACGACGATTTGACAAATTTTAAGTGTTTTTTCAATGATTTTTAGTGTAATACGACGATTTAACACTTTTTAATATTTTTTTATATGTTACAGCGTTTTAAGACGATTTTAACGCTCTTATAAGGTTTTTCTTGTATTTTAACTGTTTTACGACGATTTATCGCTCAGAAAAGGTTTTTCTGGTATTTTCACTGTTTTACGACGATTAAACGCCCTTATAAAGTTTTTCTGGTATTTCCACTGTTTCACGACGATTTAACGCTCTTATAAGGTTTTTCTGTTATTTCCACTGTTTGACGACGATATAACGCTCTTATAAGGTTTTTCTGTTATTTCCACTGTTTTACGACGATTTAACGCTCTTATAAGGTTTTTCTGGTGTTTTCACTGTTTTACGATGATTTAACGCTCTTATAAGGTTTTTTCTGGTGTTTTCACTGTTTGACGACAATTTAACGCTCTTGTAAGGTTTTTCTGGTATTTCCACTGTTTTACAACGATTTAACGCTCTTATAAGGTTTTTCTGGTATTTTCACTGTTTTACGATGATTTAACGCTCTTATAAGGTTTTTCTGGTGTTTTCACTGTTTTACGACAATTTAACGCTCTGATAAGGGTTTTCTGGTATTTAAACTGTTTACGACGATTCAACGCTCTTATAAGGTTTTTCTGGTATTTCCACATTTTGACGACGATTTAACGCTCTTATAAGGTTTTTCAGGTTTTTTTACTGTTTAACGACGATTCAACGCTCTTACAAGGTTTTTCTGGTGTTTTCACTGTTTGGCGACAATTTAACGCCCTTATTAGGTAAATCTGTCATTTCCACTGTTTAACGACGATTTATAGCTCTTTGAAGGTTTTTATGGTATTTTCACTGTTTTACAACGATTGAACCCTCTTATTAGGTTTTTCTGGTATTTTCACTGTTTTACGACAATTTAACGCTCTTTAAAGGTTTTTCTGGTATTTTCACTGCTATACCGACGATTTAAACGCTCTTATAAGGTTTTTCTGGTATTTCTACTGTTTCACCACAATTTTACGCTCTTAAAAGGTTTATCTGGTATTTTCACTGTTTTAAGACGATTTGACAAATTTTAAGGGTTTTTCAATGATTTTTAGTGTAATACGACGATTTTACACTTTTAATGGTTTTTCTATATTTTAAAGCGTTTTAAGACGATTTAACGCTCTTATAAGGTTTTTCTGGTATTTCCACTGTTTTACGACGATTAAACGCTCTAATAAGGTTCTTCTGGTATTTTCACTGTTTTACGACGATTTAAAGCTCTTATAAGGTTTTTCTGGTATTTTCACTGTTTTACGACGATTTAACGCTTTTATAAGGGTTTTCTGTTGTTTTAACTGTTTAACGACGATTTAACGCCCTTATTAGGTTTTTCTGGTGTTTTCACTGTTTTACGACGATTTAACGCTTTTATAAGGGTTTTCTGTTGTTTTAACTGTTTAACGACGATTTAACGCCCTTATTAGGTTTTTTCTGGTGTTTTCACTGTTTTACGACGATTTAAAGCTCTTATAAGGTTTTTCTGGTGATTTCACTGTTTTACGACGATTTAACAAATTTCAAGGGATTTTCAATGATTTTTAGTGTAAATACGATGATTTATTACATTTTAATATTTTTTCTATATTTTACAGCGTTTAAAGACGATTTGACGCTCTTATATGGATTTTCTGGGATTTCACTGTTATACGACGATTTTAAGCTCTTATCAGGTTTTTCTGGTATTTCCACTGTTTGACGACGATTTACCGCTTTTATAAGGTTTTTCTGGTATTTCCACCGTTTTACGACGATTTAACGCTCTAATAAGGTTCTTCTGGTATTTTCACTGTTTTACGACGATTTAAAGCTCTTATAAGGTTTTTCTGGTGTTTTCACTGTTTTACGAAAATTTAACGCTCTCATAAGGTTTATCTGGTATTTTCACTGTTTTACGACGATTTGACAAATTTTAAGTGTTTTTCAATGATTTTTAGTGTAATACGACGATTTAACACATTTTAATTATTTTTTTATATTTTACAGCGTTTTAAGACGATTTAACGCTCTTATAAGGTTTTTCTGGTATTTCCACTTTTTAACGACGTTTTAACGCTCTTATGAAGTTTTTATGGTGTTTTCACTGCTTTACGACGGTTAAACTCTCTTCTAAGTTTATCTGGTATTTTCACTGTTTTACGACGATTTGACAAATTTGAAGGGTTTTTCAATGATTTTTAGTGTTATACGACGATTTTACATTTTTAATGGTTTTTCTTTATTTAACAGCGTTTTAAGACGATTTAACGCTCTATTAAGGTTTTTCTGGTATTTCCACTTTTTAACGACGTTTTAACGCTCTTATGTTTTTCTGGTATTTTCAATTTTTTACGATGATTTATCGCTCTTATAAGGTTTTTCTGGTGTTTTCACTGTTTTACGAAAATTAAACGCTCTTATAAGGTTTATCTGGTATTTTCACTGTTTTACGACGATTTGACAAATTTTAAGTGTTTTCAATGATTTTTAGTGTAATACGACGATTTAACACATTTTAATATTTTTTTATATATTACAGCGTTTTAAGACGATTTAACGCTCTTATAAGGTTTTTCTTGTATTTTAAACTGTTTACGACGATTTATCGCTCAGAAAAGGTTTTTCTGGTATTTTCACTGTTTTACGACGATTAAACGCCCTTATAAAGTTTTTCTGGTATTTCCACTGTTTAACGACGATTTAACGCCCTTGTAAGGTTTTTCTGGTGTTTTCACTGTTTTACGACAATTTAACGCTCTGATAAGGGTTTTCTGGTATTTCCACTATTTCACGACGATTTAACGCTCTCTTAAGGTTTTTCTGGTATTTTCACTGTTTTACGACGATTTTAACGCTCTAATATGGCTTTTCTGGTATTTCCACTGTTTTACGACGATTCACTGATCTTATAAGGTCTATCTGGTATTTCCACTGTTTTACGACGATTTAAAGCTCTTTTAAGGTTTTCCGGTTTTTTCACTGTTTTACGACGATTAAACGCTCTTATAAGGTTTTTCTGGTATTTCCACATTTTTACGACGATTTAACGCTCTTATAAGGTTTTTCAGGTTTTTTCATTGTTTAACGACGATTCAACGCTCTTACAAGGTTTTTCTGGTGTTTTCACTGTTTGGCGACAATTTAACGCCCTTATTAGGTTAATCTGTCATTTCCACTGTTTAAGGACGATTGAACCCTCTTATTAGGTTTTTCTGGTATTTTCACTGTTTTACGACAATTTAACGCTCTTTAAAGGTTTTTCTGGTATTTTCACTGTTATACGACGATTTAACGCTCTTATAAGGTTTTTCTGGTATTTTCACTGTTTCACCACAATTTTACGCTCTTATAAGGTTTATCTGGTAATTTCACTGTTTTAAGACGAATTGACAAATTTTAAGGGTTTTTCAATGATTTTTAGTGTAATACGACGATTTTACACTTTTAATGGTTTTCTATATTTAATATCGTTTTAAGACGATTTAACGCTCTTTTAAGGTATTTCTGGTATTTCCACTGTTAAACGACGTTTTAACGCTCTTATAAGGTTTTTCTGGTATTTTCAATTTTTTAAGATGATTTATCGCTCTTATAAGGTTTTTCTGGTGTTTTCACTTTTTTACGACGATTTAACGCTGTAATAAGGTTTTTCTGGTATTTTCACTGTTTGACGACGATTCAACGCTCTTATAAAGTTTTTCTGGTATTTTCACTGTTTTACGACAATTTAACGCTCTTTTAAGGTTTTTCTGGTATTTTCACTGTTTTACAATGATTTAACGCTCTTATAAGGTTTTCAGGTGTTTTCACTGTTTCACCACAATTTTACGCTCTTATAAGGTTTATCTGGTATTTTCACTGTTTTAAGACGATTTGACAAATTTTAAGGGTTTTCAATGATTTTTAGTGTTATACGACGATTTTACACTTTTAATGGTTTTTCTATATTTTACAGCGTTTTAAGACGATTTAACGCTCTTATAAGGTTTTTCAGGTATTTTTCACTGTTTTACGACGATTTAACGCTCTTATGAAGTTTTTATGGTCTTTTCACTGCTTTACGACGGTTAAACTCTCTTTTAAGGTTTATCTGGTATTTTCACTGTTTTACGACGATTTGACAAATTTGAAGGTTTTTCAATGATTTTTAGTGTAATACGACGATTTTACACTTTTAATGGTTTTTCTTTATTTAACAGCGTTTTAAGACGATTTAACGCTCTTTTAAGGTTTTTCTGGTATTTCCACTTTTTAACGACGTTTTTACGCTCTTATAAGGTTTTCCTGGTATTTTCAATTTTTACGATGTTTTATCGCTCTTATAAGGTTTTTCTGGTGTTTTCACTGTTTTACGAAAATTTAACGTTCTTATAAGGTTTATCTGGTATTTTCACTGTTTTACGACGATTTGACAAATTTTAAGTGTTTTTCAATGATTTTTAGTGTAATACGACGATTTAACACTTTTTAATATTTTTTTTATATTTTACAGCGTTTTAAGACGATTTAACGCTCTTATAAGGTTTTTCTTGTATTTTAACTGTTTTACGACGATTATCGCTCAGAAAAGGTTTTTCTGGTATTTTCACTGTTTTACGACGATTAAACGCCCTTATAAAGTTTTTCTGGTATTTCCACTGTTTCACGACGATTTAACGCTCTTATAAGGTTTTTCTGTTATTTCCACTGTTTGACGACGATATAACGCTCTTATAAGGTTTTCTGTTATTTCCACTGTTTTACGACGATTTGACGCTCTTATAAGGTTTTCTGGTGTTTTCACTGTTTGACGACAATTTAACGCTCTTGTAAGGTTTTTCTGGTATTTCCACTGTTTTACAACGATTTAACGCTCTTATAAGGTTTTTCTGGTATTTTCACTGTTTTACGATGATTTAACGCTCTTATAAGGTTTTTCTGGTGTTTTCACTGTTTTACGAACAATTTAACGCTCTGATAAGGGTTTTCTGGTATTTAAACTGTTTACGACGATTCAACGCTCTTATAAGGTTTTTCTGGTATTTCCACATTTTGACGACGATTTAACGCTCTTATAAGGTTTTTCAGGTTTTTTTTACTGTTTAACGACGATTCAACGCTCTTACAAGGTTTTTCTGGTGTTTTCACTGTTTGGCGACAATTTAACGCCCTTATTAGGTAAATCTGTCATTTCCACTGTTTAACGACGATTTATAGCTCTTTGAAGGTTTTTATGGTATTTTCACTGTTTTACAACGATTGAACCCTCTTATTAGGTTTTTCTGGTATTTTCACTGTTTTACGACAATTTAACGCTCTTTAAAGGTTTTTCTGGTATTTTCACTGCTATACGACGATTTAACGCTCTTATAAGGTTTTTCTGGTATTTTCACTGTTTCACCACAATTTTACGCTCTTATAAGGTTTATCTGGTATTTCCACTGTTTTACGACGATTAAACGCTCTAATAAGGTTCTTCTGGTATTTTCAATGTTTTACGACGATTTAAAGCCTTTATAAGGTTTTTCTGGTATTTTCACTGTTTTACGACGATTTAACGCTTTTATAAGGGTTTTCTGTTGTTTTAACTGTTTAACGACGATTTAACGCCCTTATTAGGTTTTTCTGGTGTTTTCACTGTTTTACGACGATTTAACGCACCTTTTTAGATTTTTCTGGTATTTTCACTATTATACGATGACTTAACGCTCTTATAAGGTTTTTCTGGAATTTTCACTGTTTTACGACGATTTAACGCTCTTATAAGGTTTTTCTGTTATTTCCATTGTTTTACGACGATTTAACGCTCTTTTAAGGTTTTTCTGGAATTTTCACTTTTTTACGATGATTAAACGCTCTTATAAGGTTTTTCTGGTGATTTCACTGTTTTACGACGATTGAGCGCTATTATACTGTTTTTCTGGTATTTTCACTGTTTTACGACGATTTAAAGCTCTTATAAGGTTTTTCTGGTGATTTCACTGTTTTACGACGATTTAACAAATTTCAAGGGATTTTCAATGATTTTTAGTGTAAATACGATGATTTATTACATTTTAATATTTTTTCTATATTTTACAGCGTTTAAAGACGATTTGACGCTCTTATATGGATTTTCTGGGATTTCACTGTTATACGACGATTTTAAGCTCTTATCAGGTTTTTCTGGTATTTCCACTGTTTGACGACGATTTACCGCTTTTATAAGGTTTTTCTGGTATTTCCACCGTTTTACGACGATTTAACGCTCTAATAAGGTTCTTCTGGTATTTTCACTGTTTTACGACGATTTAAAGCTCTTATAAGGTTTTTCTGGTATTTTCACTGTTTTACGACGATTTAACGCTTTTATAAGGGTTTTCTGGTGTTTTAACTGTTTAACGACGATTAAACGCCCTTATTAGGTTTTTCTGGTGTTTTCACTGTTTAACGACGATTTAACGCACCTATAAGATTTTTCTGGTATTTTCACTATTATATTATGATTTAACGCTCTTATAAGGTTTTTCTGGAATTTTCACTGTTTTACGACGATTTAACGCTCTTATAAGGTTTTTCTGATATTTTCACTGTTTTACGACGATTGAACGCACTTATAAGGTTTTTCTGGTATTTTCACTTTTTTACGATGACTTAACGCTCTTATAAGGTTTTTCTGGTATTTTCACTCTTTTACGACGATTATACGCTCTTATAAGGTTTTTCTGGTGTTTTCACAGTTTTACGACGATTTAACGCACTTTAAAGGTTTTTCTGGTATTTTCACTTTTTTACGATGACTTAACGCTCTTATAAGGTTTTTCTGGTATTTTCACTGTTTTACGACGATTTAACGCTCTTATAAGGTTTTTCTGGTATTTTCACTGTTTTACGACGATTTAACGCTCTAATAAGGTTTTCTGGTATTTCCACTGTTTAACGACGATGTGTTTTCACTGTTTTACGACAATTTAACGCTCTTATAAGGTTTATCTGGTATTTTCACTGTTTTACGACGATTTGACAAATTTAAAGGGTTTTTCAATGATTTTTAGTGTAAATACGACGATTTATTACATTTTAATATTTTTTCTATATTTTACAGCGTTTTAAGACGATTTGACGCTCTTATACTGTTTTTCTGGTATTTTCACTGTTTTACGACGATTTAAAGCTTTTATAAGGTTTTTCTGGTGTTTTTACTGTTTTACGACGATTTAACGCTCTTTTAAGGTTTTTCTGGTATTTTCACTGTTTTACGACGATTTAACGCTCTTATAAGGTTTTTCTGGTGTTTTCACTGTTTTACGACGATTTAATAGGGTTTTCTGGTATTTCCACTGTTTTACGACGATTGAACGCTCTTATAAGGTTTTTCTGGTGTTTTAACTGTTTTACGACGATTTAACGCCCTTGTAAGGTTTTTCTGGTATTTTCACTGTTTTACGACAATTTAACGCTCTTATAAGGGTTTTCTGGTATTTCCACTGTTTTACGACGATTCAACGCTCTTATAAGGTTTTTCTGGTGTTTTCACTGTTTTACGACGATTTAACGCTCTTATAAGTTTTTTCTGGTGTTTTCACTGTTTTACGACAATTTGACGCTCTTATAAGGTTTTTCTGGTGTTTTAACTGTTTTACGACGATTTAACGCTCTTATTAGGTTTTTCTGGTGTTTAAACTGTTTTACGACGATTTAACGCCCTTGTTAGGTTTTTCTGGTATTTTCACTGTTTTACGACAATTTAACGCCTTTATAAGGGTTTTCTGGTATTTCCACTGTTTTACGACGATTTAACGCTCTTATTAGGTTTTTCTGGTGTTTAAACTGTTTTACGACGATTTAACGCCCTTGTTAGGTTTTTCTGGTGTTTTCACTGTTTTACGACGAATTAACGCTCTTATAAGGTTTTTCTGGTGTTTTCACTGTTTTACGACGATTTAACGCTCTTATAAGGGTTTTCTGGTATTTCCACTGTTTTACGACGATTTAACGCTCTTATTAGGTTTTTCTGTTGTTTTAACTGTTTAACGACGATTTAGCGCCCTTATTAGGTTTTTCTGGTGTTTTCACTGTTTTACGACTATTTAACGCACCTTTAAGATTTTTCTGGTATTTTCACTATTATACGATGACTTAACGCTCTTATAAGGTTTTTCTGGAATTTTCACTGTTTTACGACGATTTAACGCTCTTATAAGGTTTTTCTGTTATTTCCATTGTTTTACGACGATTTAACGCTCTTTTAAGGTTTTTCTGGAATTTTCACTTTTTTACGATGATTAAACGCTCTTATAAGGTTTTTCTGGTGATTTCACTGTTTTACGACGGTTGAGCGCTCTTATACTGTTTTTCTGGTATTTTCACTGTTTTACGACGATTTAAAGCTCTTATAAGGTTTTTCTGGTGATTTCACTGTTTTACGACGATTTAACAAATTTCAAGGGATTTTCAATGATTTTTAGTGTAAATACGATGATTTATTACATTTTAATATTTTTTCTATATTTTACAGCGTTTTAAAGACGATTTGACGCTCTTATATGGATTTTCTGGGATTTCACTGTTATACGACGATTTTAAGCTCTTATCAGGTTTTTCTGGTATTTCCACTGTTTGACGACGATTTACCGCTTTTATAAGGTTTTTCTGGTATTTCCACTGTTTTACGACGATTTAACGCTCTAATAAGGTTCTTCTGGTATTTTCACTGTTTTACGACGATTTAAAGCTCTTATAAGGTTTTTCTGGTATTTTCACTGTTTTACGACGATTTAACGCTCTTATTAGGTTTTTCTGGTGTTTTCACTGTTTAACGACGATTTAACGCACCTATAAGATTTTTCTGGTATTTTTCACTATTATACGATGATTTAACGCTCTTATAAGGTTTTTCTGGAATTTTCACTGTTTTACGACGATTTAACGCTCTTATAAGGTTTTTCTGATATTTTCACTGTTTTACGACGATTGAACGCACTTATAAGGTTTTTCTGGTATTTTCACTGTTTTACGACGATTTAACGCTTTTATAAGGGTTTTCTGGTGTTTTAACTGTTTAACGACGATTAAACGCCCTTATTAGGTTTTTCTGGTGTTTTCACTGTTTAACGACGATTTAACGCACCTATAAGATTTTTCTGGTATTTTCACTATTATATTATGATTTAACGCTCTTATAAGGTTTTTCTGGAATTTTCACTGTTTTACGACGATTTAACGCTCTTATAAGGTTTTTCTGATATTTTCACTGTTTTACGACGATTGAACGCACTTATAAGGTTTTTCTGGTATTTTCACTTTTTTACGATGACTTAACGCTCTTATAAGGTTTTTCTGGTATTTTCACTCTTTTACGACGATTATACGCTCTTATAAGGTTTTTCTGGTGTTTTCACAGTTTTACGACGATTTAACGCACTTTAAAGGTTTTTCTGGTATTTTCACTTTTTTACGATGACTTAACGCTCTTATAAGGTTTTTCTGGTATTTTCACTGTTTTACGACGATTTAACGCTCTTATAAGGTTTTTCTGGTATTTTCACTGTTTTACGACGATTTAACGCTCTAATAAGGTTTTCTGGTATTTCCACTGTTTAACGACGATGTGTTTTCACTGTTTTACGACAATTTAACGCTCTTATAAGGTTTATCTGGTATTTTCACTGTTTTACGACGATTTGACAAATTTAAAGGGTTTTTTCAATGATTTTTAGTGTAAATACGACGATTTATTACATTTTAATATTTTTTCTATATTTTACAGCGTTTTAAGACGATTTGACGCTCTTATACTGTTTTTCTGGTATTTTCACTGTTTTACGACGATTTAAAGCTTTTATAAGGTTTTTCTGGTGTTTTTACTGTTTTACGACGATTTAACGCTCTTTTAAGGTTTTTCTGGTATTTTCACTGTTTTACGACGATTTAACGCTCTTATAAGGTTTTTCTGGTGTTTTCACTGTTTTACGACGATTTAATAGGGTTTTCTGGTATTTCCACTGTTTTACGACGATTGAACGCTCTTATAAGGTTTTTCTGGTGTTTTAACTGTTTTACGACGATTTAACGCCCTTGTAAGGTTTTTCTGGTATTTTCACTGTTTTACGACAATTTAACGCTCTTATAAGGGTTTTCTGGTATTTCCACTGTTTTACGACGATTCAACGCTCTTATAAGGTTATTCTGGTGTTTTCACTGTTTTACGACGATTTAACGCTCTTATAAGTTTTTTCTGGTGTTTTCACTGTTTTACGACAATTTGACGCTCTTATAAGGTTTTTCTGGTGTTTTAACTGTTTTACGACGATTTAACGCTCTTATTAGGTTTTTTCTGGTGTTTAAACTGTTTTACGACGATTTAACGCCCTTGTTAGGTTTTTCTGGTATTTTCACTGTTTTACGACAATTTAACGCCTTTATAAGGGTTTTCTGGTATTTCCACTGTTTTACGACGATTTAACGCTCTTATTAGGTTTTTCTGGTGTTTAAACTGTTTTACGACGATTTAACGCCCTTGTTAGGTTTTTCTGGTGTTTTCACTGTTTTACGACGAATTAACGCTCTTATAAGGTTTTTCTGGTGTTTTCACTGTTTTACGACGATTTAACGCTCTTATAAGGGTTTTCTGGTATTTCCACTGTTTTACGACGATTTAACGCTCTTATTAGGTTTTTCTGTTGTTTTAACTGTTTAACGACGATTTAGCGCCCTTATTAGGTTTTTCTGGTGTTTTCACTGTTTTACGACTATTTAACGCACCTTTAAGATTTTTCTGGTATTTTCACTATTATACGATGACTTAACGCTCTTATAAGGTTTTTCTGGAATTTTCACTGTTTTACGACGATTTAACGCTCTTATAAGGTTTTTCTGTTATTTCCATTGTTTTACGACGATTTAACGCTCTTTTAAGGTTTTTCTGGAATTTTCACTTTTTTACGATGATTAAACGCTCTTATAAGGTTTTTCTGGTGATTTCACTGTTTTACGACGGTTGAGCGCTCTTATACTGTTTTTCTGGTATTTTCACTGTTTTACGACGATTTAAAGCTCTTATAAGGTTTTTCTGGTGATTTCACTGTTTTACGACGATTTAACAAATTTCAAGGGATTTTCAATGATTTTTAGTGTAAATACGATGATTTATTACATTTTAATATTTTTTCTATATTTTACAGCGTTTAAAGACGATTTGACGCTCTTATATGGATTTTCTGGGATTTCACTGTTATACGACGATTTTAAGCTCTTATCAGGTTTTTCTGGTATTTCCACTGTTTGACGACGATTTACCGCTTTTATAAGGTTTTTCTGGTATTTCCACTGTTTTACGACGATTTAACGCTCTAATAAGGTTCTTCTGGTATTTTCACTGTTTTACGACGATTTAAAGCTCTTATAAGGTTTTTCTGGTATTTTCACTGTTTTACGACGATTTAACGCTCTTATTAGGTTTTTCTGGTGTTTTCACTGTTTAACGACGATTTAACGCACCTATAAGATTTTTCTGGTATTTTCACTATTATACGATGATTTAACGCTCTTATAAGGTTTTTCTGGAATTTTCACTGTTTTACGACGATTTAACGCTCTTATAAGGTTTTTCTGATATTTTCACTGTTTTACGACGATTGAACGCACTTATAAGGTTTTTCTGGTATTTTCACTTTTTTACGATGACTTAACGCTCTTATAAGGTTTTTCTGGTATTTTCACTCTTTTACGACGATTATACGCTCTTATAAGGTTTTTCTGGTGTTTTCACAGTTTTACGACGATTTAACGCACTTTAAAGGTTTTTCTGGTATTTTCACTTTTTTACGATGACTTAACGCTCTTATAAGGTTTTTCTGGTATTTTCACTGTTTTACGACGATTTAACGCTCTTATAAGGTATCTCTGGTATTTTCACTGTTTTACGACGATTTAACGCTCTAATAAGGTTTTCTGGTATTTCCACTGTTTAACGACGATGTGTTTTCACTGTTTTACGACAATTTAACGCTCTTATAAGGTTTATCTGGTATTTTCACTGTTTTACGACGATTTGACAAATTTAAAGGGTTTTTCAATGATTTTTAGTGTAAATACGACGATTTATTACATTTTAATATTTTTTCTATATTTTACAGCGTTTTAAGACGATTTGACGCTCTTATACTGTTTTTCTGGTATTTTCACTGTTTTACGACGATTGAAAGCTTTTATAAGGTTTTTCTGGTGTTTTCACTGTTTTACGACGATTTAACGCTCTTTTAAGGTTTTTCTGGAATTTTCACTGTTTTACGACGATTTAACGCTCTTATAAGGTTTTTCTGGTGTTTTCACTGTTTTACGACGATTTAATGCCCTTATAAGGTTTTTCTGGTATTTTCACTGTTTGACGACGATTCAACGCTCTTATAAGGTTTTTCTGGTAATTTCACTATTTCCAACGATTTAACGCTCTTATAAAGTTTTTCTGGTATTTCCACTGTTTAACGACGATTTAACGCTCTTATAAGGTTTTTCTGGTGTTTTAACTGTTTTACGACGATTTAACGCTCTTATAAGGTTTTTCTGGTGTTTAAACTGTTTTACGACGATTTAACGCCCTTGTAAGGTTTTTCTGGTATTTTCACTGTTTTACGACAATTAAACGCTCTTATAAGGGTTTTCTGGTATTTCCACTGTTTTACGACGATTTAACGCTCTTATAAGGTTTTTCTGGTGTTTTCACTGTTTTACGACGATTTAACGCTCTTATAAGGTTTTTCTGGTGTTTTCACTGTTTTACGACGATTTAACGCTCTTATAAGGTTTTTCTGGTGTTTTCACTGTTTAACGACGATTAAATGCCCTTATAAGGTTTTTCTGGTATTTTCACTGTTTGACGACGATAAAATGCCCTTATAAGGTTTTTCTGGTATTTCCACTTTTTAACGACGTTTTTACGCTTTTATAAGGTTTTTCTGGTAATTTCAATTTTTACGATGATTTATCGCTCTTATAAGGTTTTTCTGGTGTTTTCACTGTTTTACGAAAATTTAACGCTCTTCTAAGGTTTATCTTGTATTTTCACTGTTTTACGACGATTTGACAAATTTGAAGGGTTTTTCAATGATTTTCAGTGTAATACGACGATTTTACACTTTTAATGGTTTTTCTATATTTAACAGCGTTTTAAGACGATTTAACGCTCTTTTAAGGTTTTTCTGGTATTTCCACTTTTTAACGACGTTTTAACGCTCTTATAAGGTTTTTCTGGTATTTTCAATTTTTTACGATGATTTATCGCTCTTATAAGGTTTTTCTGGTGTTTTCACTGTTTTACGAAAATTTAACGCTCTCATAAGGTTTATCTGGTATTTTCACTGTTTTACGACGATTTGACAAATTTTAAGTGTTTTTCAATGATTTTTAGTGTAATACGACGATTTAACACATTTTAATATTTTTTTATATTTTACAGCGTTTTAAGACGATTTAACGCTCTTATAAGGTTTTTCTGGTATTTCCACTTTTTAACGACGTTTTAACGCTCTTATGAAGTTTTTATGGTGTTTTCACTGCTTTACGACGGTTAAACTCTCTTCTAAGGTTTATCTGGTATTTTCACTGTTTTACGACGATTTGACAAATTTGAAGGGTTTTTCAATGATTTTTAGTGTAATACGACGATTTTACATTTTTAATGGTTTTTCTTTATTTAACAGCGTTTTAAGACGATTTAACGCTCTTTTAAGGTTTTTCTGGTATTTCCACTTTTTAACGACGTTTTAACGCTCTTATAAGGTTTTTCTGGTATTTTCAATTTTTTACGATGATTTATCGCTCTTATAAGGTTTTTCTGGTGTTTTCACTGTTTTACGAAAATTTAACGCTCTTATAAGGTTTATCTGGTATTTTCACTGTTTTACGACGATTTGACAAATTTTAAGTGTTTTTCAATGATTTTTAGTGTAATACGACGATTTAACACATTTTAATATTTTTTTATATATTACAGCGTTTTAAGACGATTTAACGCTCTTATAAGGTTTTTCTTGTATTTTAACTGTTTTACGACGATTTATCGCTCAGAAAAGGTTTTTCTGGTATTTTCACTGTTTTACGACGATTAAACGCCCTTATAAAGTTTTTCTGGTATTTCCACTGTTTAACGACGATTTAACGCTCTTATAAGGTTTTTCTGTTATTTCCACTGTTTGACGACGATTTAACGCTCTTATAAGGTTTTTCTGTTATTTCCACTGTTTTACGACGATTTAACGCTCTTATAAGGTTTTTCTGGTATTTTCACTGTTTTACGATGATTTAACGCTCTTATAAGGTTTTTCTGGTGTTTTCACTGTTTGACGACAATTTAACGCTCTTGTAAGGTTTTTCTGGTAATTCCACTGTTTTACGACGATTTAACGCTCTAATAAGCTTTTTCTGGTATTTTCACTGTTTTACGATGATTTAACGCTCTTTTAAGGTTTTTCTGGTGTTTTCACTGTTTTACGACAATTAAACGCTCTGATAAGGGTTTTCTGGTATTTCCACTATTTCACGACGATTTAACGCTCTTTCAAGGTTTTTCTGGTGTTTTCACTGTTTTACTACGATTTAACGATTTTTCTAGTACTTTCACTATTTTACGATGACTTTACGCTCTTATAAGTTTTTTCTGGTATTTTCACTGTTTTACGACGATTTAACGCTCTTATAAGGTTTTTCTGGTATTTCCACTGTTTTACGACGATTTAACGCTCTAAAAAGGTTTTTCTGGTATTTCCACTGTTTTACGACAATTTAACGCTCTTATAAGGTTTATCTGGTAATTTCACTGTTTTCAACGATTTAACGCTCTTATAAAGTTTTTCTGGTATTTCCACTGTTTTACGACGATTTAACGCTCTTATAAGGTTTTTCTGGTGTTTTAACTGTTTTACGACGATTTAACGCCCTTGTTAGGTTTTTCTGGTGTTTTCACTGTTTTACGACAATTTAACGCTCTGATAAGGGTTTTCTGGTATTTCCACTATTTCACGACGATTTAACGCTCTCTTAAGGTTTTTCTGGTATTTTCACTGTTTTACGACGATTTAACGCTCTAATATGGCTTTTCTGGTATTTCCACTGTTTTACGACGATTCACTGATCTTATAAGGTTTATCTGGTATTTCCACTGTTTTACGACGATTTAAAGCTCTTTTAAGGTTTTTCTGGTATTTTCACATTTTTACGACGATTTAACGCTCTTATAAGGTTTTTCAGGTTTTTTCATTGTTTAACGACGATTCAACGCTCTTACAAGGTTTTTCTGGTGTTTTCACTGTTTGGCGACAATTTAACGCCCTTATTAGGTTAATCTGTCATTTCCACTGTTTTACGACGATTGAACCCTCTTATTAGGTTTTTCTGGTATTTTCACTGTTTTACGACAATTTAACGCTCTTTAAAGGTTTTTCTGGTATTTTCACTGTTATACGACGATTTAACGCTCTTATAAGGTTTTTCTGGTATTTTCACTGTTTCACCACAATTTTACGCTCTTATAAGGTTTATCTGGTAATTTCACTGTTTTAAGACGATTTGACAAATTTTAAGGGTTTTTCAATGATTTTTAGTGTAATACGACGATTTTACACTTTTAATGGTTTTTCTATATTTAATATCGTTTTAAGACGATTTAACGCTCTTTTAAGGTATTTCTGGTATTTCCACTCTTTAACGACGTTTTAACGCTCTTATAAGGTTTTTCTGGTATTTTCAATTTTTTAAGATGATTTATCGCTCTTATAAGGTTTTTCTGGTGTTTTCACTTTTTTACGACGATTTAACGCTCTAATAAGGTTTTTCTGGTATTTTCACTGTTTGACGACGATTCAACGCTCTTATAAAGTTTTTCTGGTATTTTCACTGTTTTACGACAATTTAACGCTCTTTTAAGGTTTTTCTGGTATTGTCACTGTTTTACAATGATTTAACGCTCTTATAAGGTTTTTCAGGTGTTTTCACTGTTTTACGACGATTTAACGCCCTTGTTAGGTTTTTCTGGTATTTTCACTGTTTTACGACAATTTAACGCCTTTATAAGGGTTTTCTGGTATTTCCACTGTTTTACGACGATTTAACGCTCTTATTAGGTTTTTCTGGTGTTTAAACTGTTTTACGACGATTTAACGCCCTTGTTAGGTTTTTCTGGTGTTTTCACTGTTTTACGACGAATTAACGCTCTTATAAGGTTTTTCTGGTGTTTTCACTGTTTTACGACGATTTAACGCTCTTATAAGGGTTTTCTGGTATTTCCACTGTTTTACGACGATTTAACGCTCTTATTAGGTTTTTCTGTTGTTTTAACTGTTTAACGACGATTTAGCGCCCTTATTAGGTTTTTCTGGTGTTTTCACTGTTTTACGACTATTTAATGCACCTTTAAGATTTTTCTGGTATTTTCACTATTATACGATGACTTAACGCTCTTATAAGGTTTTTCTGGAATTTTCACTGTTTTACGACGATTTAACGCTCTTATAAGGTTTTTCTGTTATTTCCATTGTTTTACGACGATTTAACGCTCTTTTAAGGTTTTTCTGGAATTTTCACTTTTTTACGATGATTAAACGCTCTTATAAGGTTTTTCTGGTGATTTCACTGTTTTACGACGGTTGAGCGCTCTTATACTGTTTTTCTGGTATTTTCACTGTTTTACGACGATTTAAAGCTCTTATAAGGTTTTTCTGGTGATTTCACTGTTTTACGACGATTTAACAAATTTCAAGGGATTTTCAATGATTTTTAGTGTAAATACGATGATTTATTACATTTTAATATTTTTTCTATATTTTACAGCGTTTAAAGACGATTTGACGCTCTTATATGGATTTTCTGGGATTTCACTGTTATACGACGATTTTAAGCTCTTATCAGGTTTTTCTGGTATTTCCACTGTTTGACGACGATTTACCGCTTTTATAAGGTTTTTCTGGTATTTCCACTGTTTTACGACGATTTAACGCTCTAATAAGGTTCTTCTGGTATTTTCACTGTTTTACGACGATTTAAAGCTCTTATAAGGTTTTTCTGGTATTTTCACTGTTTTACGACGATTTAACGCTCTTATTAGGTTTTTCTGGTGTTTTCACTGTTTAACGACGATTTAACGCACCTATAAGATTTTTCTGGTATTTTCACTATTATACGATGATTTAACGCTCTTATAAGGTTTTTCTGGAATTTTCACTGTTTTACGACGATTTAACGCTCTTATAAGGTTTTTCTGATATTTTCACTGTTTTACGACGATTGAACGCACTTATAAGGTTTTTCTGGTATTTTCACTTTTTTACGATGACTTAACGCTCTTATAAGGTTTTTCTGGTATTTTCACTCTTTTACGACGATTATACGCTCTTATAAGGTTTTTCTGGTGTTTTCACAGTTTTACGACGATTTAACGCACTTTAAAGGTTTTTCTGGTATTTTCACTTTTTTACGATGACTTAACGCTCTTATAAGGTTTTTCTGGTATTTTCACTGTTTTACGACGATTTAACGCTCTTATAAGGTATCTCTGGTATTTTCACTGTTTTACGACGATTTAACGCTCTAATAAGGTTTTCTGGTATTTCCACTGTTTAACGACGATGTGTTTTCACTGTTTTACGACAATTTAACGCTCTTATAAGGTTTATCTGGTATTTTCACTGTTTTACGACGATTTGACAAATTTAAAGGGTTTTTCAATGATTTTTAGTGTAAATACGACGATTTATTACATTTTAATATTTTTTCTATATTTTACAGCGTTTTAAGACGATTTGACGCTCTTATACTGTTTTTCTGGTATTTTCACTGTTTTACGACGATTGAAAGCTTTTATAAGGTTTTTCTGGTGTTTTCACTGTTTTACGACGATTTAACGCTCTTTTAAGGTTTTTCTGGAATTTTCACTGTTTTACGACGATTTAACGCTCTTATAAGGTTTTTCTGGTGTTTTCACTGTTTTACGACGATTTAATGCCCTTATAAGGTTTTTCTGGTATTTTCACTGTTTGACGACGATTCAACGCTCTTATAAGGTTTTTCTGGTAATTTCACTATTTCCAACGATTTAACGCTCTTATAAAGTTTTTCTGGTATTTCCACTGTTTAACGACGATTTAACGCTCTTATAAGGTTTTTCTGGTGTTTTAACTGTTTTACGACGATTTAACGCTCTTATAAGGTTTTTCTGGTGTTTAAACTGTTTTACGACGATTTAACGCCCTTGTAAGGTTTTTCTGGTATTTTCACTGTTTTACGACAATTAAACGCTCTTATAAGGGTTTTCTGGTATTTCCACTGTTTTACGACGATTTAACGCTCTTATAAGGTTTTTCTGGTGTTTTCACTGTTTTACGACGATTTAACGCTCTTATAAGGTTTTTCTGGTGTTTTCACTGTTTTACGACGATTTAACGCTCTTATAAGGTTTTTCTGGTGTTTTCACTGTTTAACGACGATTAAATGCCCTTATAAGGTTTTTCTGGTATTTTCACTGTTTGACGACGATAAAATGCCCTTATAAGGTTTTTCTGGTATTTCCACTTTTTAACGACGTTTTTACGCTTTTATAAGGTTTTTCTGGTAATTTCAATTTTTACGATGATTTATCGCTCTTATAAGGTTTTTCTGGTGTTTTCACTGTTTTACGAAAATTTAACGCTCTTCTAAGGTTTATCTTGTATTTTCACTGTTTTACGACGATTTGACAAATTTGAAGGGTTTTTCAATGATTTTCAGTGTAATACGACGATTTTACACTTTTAATGGTTTTTCTATATTTAACAGCGTTTTAAGACGATTTAACGCTCTTTTAAGGTTTTTCTGGTATTTCCACTTTTTAACGACGTTTTAACGCTCTTATAAGGTTTTTCTGGTATTTTCAATTTTTTACGATGATTTATCGCTCTTATAAGGTTTTTCTGGTGTTTTCACTGTTTTACGAAAATTTAACGCTCTCATAAGGTTTATCTGGTATTTTCACTGTTTTACGACGATTTGACAAATTTTAAGTGTTTTTCAATGATTTTTAGTGTAATACGACGATTTAACACATTTTAATATTTTTTTATATTTTACAGCGTTTTAAGACGATTTTAACGCTCTTATAAGGTTTTTCTGGTATTTCCACTTTTTAACGACGTTTTAAACGCTCTTATGAAGTTTTTATGGTGTTTTCACTGCTTTACGACGGTTAAACTCTCTTCTAAGGTTTATCTGGTATTTTCACTGTTTTACGACGATTTGACAAATTTGAAGGGTTTTTCAATGATTTTAGTGTAATACGACGATTTTACATTTTTAATGGTTTTTCTTTATTAACAGCGTTTTAAGACGATTTAACGCTCTTTTAAGGTTTTTCTGGTATTTCCACTTTTTAACGACGTTTTAACGCTCTTATAAGGTTTTTCTGGTATTTTTCAATTTTTTACGATGATTTATCGCTCTTATAAGGTTTTTCTGGTGTTTTCACTGTTTTACGAAAATTTAACGCTCTTATAAGGTTTATCTGGTATTTTCACTGTTTTACGACGATTTGACAAATTTTAAGTGTTTTTCAATGATTTTTAGTGTAATACGACGATTTAACACATTTTAATATTTTTTTATATATTACAGCGTTTTAAGACGATTTAACGCTCTTATAAGGTTTTTCTTGTATTTTAACTGTTTTACGACGATTTATCGCTCAGAAAAGGTTTTTCTGGTATTTTCACTGTTTTACGACGATTAAACGCCCTTATAAAGTTTTTCTGGTATTTCCACTGTTTAACGACGATTTAACGCTCTTATAAGGTTTTTCTGTTATTTCCACTGTTTGACGACGATTTAACGCTCTTATAAGGTTTTTCTGTTATTTCCACTGTTTTACGACGATTTAACGCTCTTATAAGGTTTTTCTGGTATTTTCACTGTTTTACGATGATTTAACGCTCTTATAAGGTTTTTCTGGTGTTTTCACTGTTTGACGACAATTTAACGCTCTTGTAAGGTTTTTCTGGTAATTCCACTGTTTTACGACGATTTAACGCTCTAATAAGCTTTTTCTGGTATTTTCACTGTTTTACGATGATTTAACGCTCTTTTAAGGTTTTTCTGGTGTTTTCACTGTTTTACGACAATTAAACGCTCTGATAAGGGTTTTCTGGTATTTCCACTATTTCACGACGATTTAACGCTCTTTCAAGGTTTTTCTGGTGTTTTCACTGTTTTACTACGATTTAACGATTTTTCTAGTACTTTCACTATTTTACGATGACTTTACGCTCTTATAAGTTTTTTCTGGTATTTTCACTGTTTTACGACGATTTAACGCTCTTATAAGGTTTTTCTGGTATTTCCACTGTTTTACGACGATTTAACGCTCTAAAAAGGTTTTTCTGGTATTTCCACTGTTTTACGACAATTTAACGCTCTTATAAGGTTTATCTGGTAATTTCACTGTTTTCAACGATTTAACGCTCTTATAAAGTTTTTCTGGTATTTCCACTGTTTTACGACGATTTAACGCTCTTATAAGGTTTTTCTGGTGTTTTAACTGTTTTACGACGATTTAACGCCCTTGTTAGGTTTTTCTGGTGTTTTCACTGTTTTACGACAATTTAACGCTCTGATAAGGGTTTTCTGGTATTTCCACTATTTCACGACGATTTAACGCTCTCTTAAGGTTTTTCTGGTATTTTCACTGTTTTACGACGATTTAACGCTCTAATATGGCTTTTCTGGTATTTCCACTGTTTTACGACGATTCACTGATCTTATAAGGTTTATCTGGTATTTCCACTGTTTTACGACGATTTAAAGCTCTTTTAAGGTTTTTCTGGTATTTTCACATTTTTACGACGATTTAACGCTCTTATAAGGTTTTTCAGGTTTTTTCATTGTTTAACGACGATTCAACGCTCTTACAAGGTTTTTTCTGGTGTTTTCACTGTTTGGCGACAATTTAACGCCCTTATTAGGTTAATCTGTCATTTCCACTGTTTTACGACGATTGAACCCTCTTATTAGGTTTTTCTGGTATTTTCACTGTTTTACGACAATTTAACGCTCTTTAAAGGTTTTTCTGGTATTTTCACTGTTATACGACGATTTAACGCTCTTATAAGGTTTTTCTGGTATTTTCACTGTTTCACCACAATTTTACGCTCTTATAAGGTTTATCTGGTAATTTCACTGTTTTAAGACGATTTGACAAATTTTAAGGGTTTTTCAATGATTTTTAGTGTAATACGACGATTTTACACTTTTAATGGTTTTTCTATATTTAATATCGTTTTAAGACGATTTAACGCTCTTTTAAGGTATTTCTGGTATTTCCACTCTTTAACGACGTTTTAACGCTCTTATAAGGTTTTTCTGGTATTTTCAATTTTTTAAGATGATTTATCGCTCTTATAAGGTTTTTCTGGTGTTTTCACTTTTTTACGACGATTTAACGCTCTAATAAGGTTTTTCTGGTATTTTCACTGTTTGACGACGATTCAACGCTCTTATAAAGTTTTTCTGGTATTTTCACTGTTTTACGACAATTTAACGCTCTTTTAAGGTTTTTCTGGTATTGTCACTGTTTTACAATGATTTAACGCTCTTATAAGGTTTTTCAGGTGTTTTCACTGTTTCACCACAATTTTACGCTCTTATAAGGTTTATCTGGTATTTTAACTGTTTTAAGACGATTTGACAAATTTTAAGGGTTTTTCAATGATTTTTAGTGTTATACGACGATTTTACACTTTTAATGGTTTTTCTATATTTTACAGCGTTTTACGACGATTTAACGCTCTTATAAGGTTTTTCAGGTATTTTCACTGTTTTACGACGATTTAACGCTCTTATGAAGTTTTTATGGTGTTTTCACTGCTTTACGACGGTTAAACTCTCTTTTAAGGTTTATCTGGTATTTTCACTGTTTTACGAACATTTGACAAATTTGAAGGGTTTTTCAATGATTTTTAGTGTAATACGACGATTTTACACTTTTAATGGTTTTTCTATATTTAACAGCGTTTTTAGACGATTTAACGCTCTTTTAAGGTTTTTCTGGTATTTCCACTTTTTAACGACGTTTTTACGCTCTTATAAGGTTTTCCTGGTATTTTCAATTTTTACGATGTTTTATCGCTCTTTTAAGGTTTTTCTGGTGTTTTCACTGTTTTACGAAAATTTAACGCTCTTATAAGGTTTATCTGGTATTTTCACTGTTTTACGACGATTTGACAAATTTTAAGTGTTTTTCAATGATTTTTAGTGTAATACGACGATTTAACACATTTTAATATTTTTTTATATTTTACAGCGTTTTAAGACGATTTAACGCTCTTATAAGGTTTTTCTTGTATTTTAACTGTTTTACGACGATTTATCGCTCAGAAAAGGTTTTTCTGGTATTTTCACTGTTTGACGACGATTAAACGCCCTTATAAAGTTTTTCTGGTATTTCCACTGTTTCACGACGATTTAACGCTCTTATAAGGTTTTTCTGTTATTTCCACTGTTTGACGACGATTTAACGCTCTTATAAGGTTTTTCTGTTATTTCCACTGTTTTACGACGATTTAACGCTCTTATAAGGTTTTTCTGGTGTTTTCACTGTTTTACGATGATTTAAACGCTCTTATAAGGTTTTTCTGGTGTTTTCACTGTTTGACGACAATTTAACGCTCTTGTAAGGTTTTTCTGGTATTTCCACTGTTTTACGACGATTTAACGCTCTTATAAGGTTTTTCTGGTATTTTCACTGTTTTACGATGATTTAACGCTCTTATAAGGTTTTTCTGGTGTTTTCACTGTTTTACGACAATTTAACGCTCTGATAAGGGTTTTCTGGTATTTAAACTGTTTTACGACGATTCAACGCTCTTATAAGGTTTTTCTGGTATTTCCACATTTTGACGACGATTTAACGCTCTTATAAGGTTTTTCAGGTTTTTTTACTGTTTAACGACGATTCAACGCTCTTACAAGGTTTTTCTGGTGTTTTCACTGTTTGGCGACAATTTAACGCCCTTATTAGGTAAATCTGTCATTTCCACTGTTTAACGACGATTTATAGCTCTTTGAAGGTTTTTATGGTATTTTCACTGTTTTACAACGATTGAACCCTCTTATTAGGTTTTTCTGGTATTTTCACTGTTTTACGACAATTTAACGCTCTTTAAAGGTTTTTCTGGTATTTTCACTGCTATACGACGATTTAACGCTCTTATAAGGTTTTTCTGGTATTTTCACTGTTTCACCACAATTTTACGCTCTTATAAGGTTTATCTGGTATTTTCACTGTTTTAAGACGATTTGACAAATTTTAAGGGTTTTTCAATGATTTTTAGTGTAATACGACGATTTAACACATTTTAATATTTTTTTATATATTACAGCGTTTTAAGACGATTTAACGCTCTTATAAGGTTTTTCTTGTATTTTAACTGTTTTACGACGATTTATCGCTCAGAAAAGGTTTTTCTGGTATTTTCACTGTTTTACGACGATTAAACGCCCTTATAAAGTTTTTCTGGTATTTCCACTGTTTAACGACGATTTAACGCTCTTATAAGGTTTTT
Source organism: Hesperophylax consimilis (assembly GCF_061612785.1). Taxonomy (NCBI): domain Eukaryota; kingdom Metazoa; phylum Arthropoda; class Insecta; order Trichoptera; family Limnephilidae; genus Hesperophylax; species Hesperophylax consimilis. The sequence goes on from NW_028301282.1 coordinate 24,289, forward strand.
CTGTTATTTCCACTGTTTGACGACGATTTAACGCTCTTATAAGGTTTTTCTGTTATTTCCACTGTTTTACGACGATTTAACGCTCTTATAAGGTTTTTCTGGTATTTTCACTGTTTTACGATGATTTAACGCTCTTATAAGGTTTTTCTGGTGTTTTCACTGTTTGACGACAATTTAACGCTCTTGTAAGGTTTTTCTGGTAATTCCACTGTTTTACGACGATTTAACGCTCTAATAAGCTTTTTCTGGTATTTTCACTGTTTTACGATGATTTAACGCTCTTTTAAGGTTTTTCTGGTGTTTTCACTGTTTTACGACAATTTAACGCTCTGATAAGGGTTTTCTGGTATTTCCACTATTTCACGACGATTTAACGCTCTTTCAAGGTTTTTCTGGTGTTTTCACTGTTTTACTACGATTTAACGATTTTTCTAGTACTTTCACTATTTTACGATGACTTTACGCTCTTATAAGTTTTTTCTGGTATTTTCACTGTTTTACGACGATTTAACGCTCTTATAAGGTTTTTCTGGTATTTCCACTGTTTTACGACGATTTAACGCTCTAAAAAGGTTTTTCTGGTATTTCCACTGTTTTACGACAATTTAACGCTCTTATAAGGTTTATCTGGTAATTTCACTGTTTTCAACGATTTAACGCTCTTATAAAGTTTTTCTGGTATTTCCACTGTTTTACGACGATTTAACGCTCTTATAAGGTTTTTCTGGTGTTTTAACTGTTTTACGACGATTTAACGCCCTTGTTAGGTTTTTCTGGTGTTTTCACTGTTTTACGACAATTTAACGCTCTGATAAGGGTTTTCTGGTATTTCCACTATTTCACGACGATTTAACGCTCTCTTAAGGTTTTTCTGGTATTTTCACTGTTTTACGACGATTTAACGCTCTAATATGGCTTTTCTGGTATTTCCACTGTTTTACGACGATTCACTGATCTTATAAGGTTTATCTGGTATTTCCACTGTTTTACGACGATTTAAAGCTCTTTTAAGGTTTTTCTGGTATTTCCACATTTTTACGACGATTTAACGCTCTTATAAGGTTTTTCAGGTTTTTTCATTGTTTAACGACGATTCAACGCTCTTACAAGGTTTTTCTGGTGTTTTCACTGTTTGGCGACAATTTAACGCCCTTATTAGGTTAATCTGTCATTTCCACTGTTTTACGACGATTGAACCCTCTTATTAGGTTTTTCTGGTATTTTCACTGTTTTACGACAATTTAACGCTCTTTAAAGGTTTTTCTGGTATTTTCACTGTTATACGACGATTTAACGCTCTTATAAGGTTTTTCTGGTATTTTCACTGTTTCACCACAATTTTACGCTCTTATAAGGTTTATCTGGTAATTTCACTGTTTTAAGACGATTTGACAAATTTTAAGGGTTTTTCAATGATTTTTAGTGTAATACGACGATTTTACACTTTTAATGGTTTTTCTATATTTAATATCGTTTTAAGACGATTTAACGCTCTTTTAAGGTATTTCTGGTATTTCCACTGTTTAACGACGTTTTAACGCTCTTATAAGGTTTTTCTGGTATTTTCAATTTTTTAAGATGATTTATCGCTCTTATAAGGTTTTTCTGGTGTTTTCACTTTTTTACGACGATTTAACGCTCTAATAAGGTTTTTCTGGTATTTTCACTGTTTGACGACGATTCAACGCTCTTATAAAGTTTTTCTGGTATTTTCACTGTTTTACGACAATTTAACGCTCTTTTAAGGTTTTTCTGGTATGTTCACTGTTTTACAATGATTTAACGCTCTTATAAGGTTTTTCAGGTGTTTTCACTGTTTCACCACAATTTTACGCTCTTATAAGGTTTATCTGGTATTTTAACTGTTTTAAGACGATTTGACAAATTTTAAGGGTTTTTCAATGATTTTTAGTGTTATACGACGATTTTACACTTTTAATGGTTTTTCTATATTTTACAGCGTTTTACGACGATTTAACGCTCTTATACGGTTTTTCAGGTATTTTCACTGTTTTACGACGATTTAACGCTCTTATGAAGTTTTTATGGTGTTTTCACTGCTTTACGACGGTTAAACTCTCTTTTAAGGTTTATCTGGTATTTTCACTGTTTTACGAACATTTGACAAATTTGAAGGGTTTTTCAATGATTTTTAGTGTAATACGACGATTTTACACTTTTAATGGTTTTTCTATATTTAACAGCGTTTTTAGACGATTTAACGCTCTTTTAAGGTTTTTCTGGTATTTCCACTTTTTAACGACGTTTTTACGCTCTTATAAGGTTTTCCTGGTATTTTCAATTTTTACGATGTTTTATCGCTCTTTTAAGGTTTTTCTGGTGTTTTCACTGTTTTACGAAAATTTAACGCTCTTATAAGGTTTATCTGGTATTTTCACTGTTTTACGACGATTTGACAAATTTTAAGTGTTTTTCAATGATTTTTAGTGTAATACGACGATTTAACACATTTTAATATTTTTTTATATTTTACAGCGTTTTAAGACGATTTAACGCTCTTATAAGGTTTTTCTTGTATTTTAACTGTTTTACGACGATTTATCGCTCAGAAAAGGTTTTTCTGGTATTTTCACTGTTTGACGACGATTAAACGCCCTTATAAAGTTTTTCTGGTATTTCCACTGTTTCACGACGATTTAACGCTCTTATAAGGTTTTTCTGTTATTTCCACTGTTTGACGACGATTTAACGCTCTTATAAGGTTTTTCTGTTATTTCCACTGTTTTACGACGATTTAACGCTCTTATAAGGTTTTTCTGGTGTTTTCACTGTTTTACGATGATTTAACGCTCTTATAAGGTTTTTCTGGTGTTTTCACTGTTTGACGACAATTTAACGCTCTTGTAAGGTTTTTCTGGTATTTCCACTGTTTTACGACGATTTAACGCTCTTATAAGGTTTTTCTGGTATTTTCACTGTTTTACGATGATTTAACGCTCTTATAAGGTTTTTCTGGTGTTTTCACTGTTTTACGACAATTTAACGCTCTGATAAGGGTTTTCTGGTATTTAAACTGTTTTACGACGATTCAACGCTCTTATAAGGTTTTTCTGGTATTTCCACATTTTGACGACGATTTAACGCTCTTATAAGGTTTTTCAGGTTTTTTTACTGTTTAACGTCGATTCAACGCTCTTACAAGGTTTTTCTGGTGTTTTCACTGTTTGGCGACAATTTAACGCCCTTATTAGGTAAATCTGTCATTTCCACTGTTTAACGACGATTTATAGCTCTTTGAAGGTTTTTATGGTATTTTCACTGTTTTACAACGATTGAACCCTCTTATTAGGTTTTTCTGGTATTTTCACTGTTTTACGACAATTTAACGCTCTTTAAAGGTTTTTCTGGTATTTTCACTGCTATACGACGATTTAACGCTCTTATAAGGTTTTTCTGGTATTTTCACTGTTTCACCACAATTTTACGCTCTTATAAGGTTTATCTGGTATTTTCACTGTTTTAAGACGATTTGACAAATTTTAAGGGTTTTTCAATGATTTTTAGTGTAATACGACGATTTTACACTTTTAATGGTTTTTCTATATTTTAAAGCGTTTTAAGACGATTTAACGCTCTTATAAGGTTTTTCTGGTATTTCCACTGTTTTACGACGATTAAACGCTCTTATAAGGTTCTTCTGGTATTTTCACTGTTTTACGACGATTTAAAGCTCTTATAAGGTTTTTCTGGTATTTTCACTGTTTTACGACGATTTAACGCTTTTATCAGGGTTTTCTGTTGTTTTAACTGTTTAACGACGATTTAACGCCCTTATTAGGTTTTTCTGGTGTTTTCACTGTTTTACGACGATTTAACGCACCTTTAAGATTTTTCTGGTATTTTCACTATTATACGATGACTTAACGCTCTTATAAGGTTTTTCTGGAATTTTCACTGTTTTACGACGATTTAACGCTCTTATAAGGTTTTTCTGTTATTTCCATTGTTTTACGACGATTTAACGCTCTTTTAAGGTTTTTCTGGAATTTTCACTTTTTTACGATGATTAAACGCTCTTATAAGGTTTTTCTGGTGATTTCACTGTTTTACGACGATTGAGCGCTCTTATACTGTTTTTCTGGTATTTTCACTGTTTTACGACGATTTAAAGCTCTTATAAGGTTTTTCTGGTGATTTCACTGTTTTACGACGATTTAACAAATTTCAAGGGATTTTCAATGATTTTTAGTGTAAATACGATGATTTTTTACATTTTAATATTTTTTCTATATTTTACAGCGTTTAAAGACGATTTGACGCTCTTATATGGATTTTCTGGGATTTCACTGTTATACGACGATTTTAAGCTCTTATCAGGTTTTTCTGGTATTTCCACTGTTTGACGACGATTTACCGCTTTTATAAGGTTTTTCTGGTATTTCCACTGTTTTACGACGATTTAACGCTCTTATAAGGTTCTTCTGGTATTTTCACTGTTTTACGACGATTTAAAGCTCTTATAAGGTTTTTCTGGTATTTTCACTGTTTTACGACGATTTAACGCTTTTATAAGGGTTTTCTGGTGTTTTAACTGTTTAACGACGATTTAACGCCCTTATTAGGTTTTTCTGGTGTTTTCACTGTTTAACGACGATTTAACGCACCTATAAGATTTTTCTGGTATTTTCACTATTATATTATGATTTAACGCTCTTATAAGGTTTTTCTGGAATTTTCACTGTTTTACAACGATTGAACCCTCTTATTAGGTTTTTCTGGTATTTTCACTGTTTTACGACAATTTAACGCTCTTTAAAGGTTTTTCTGGTATTTTCACTGCAATACGACGATTTAACGCTCTTATAAGGTTTTTCTGGTATTTTCACTGTTTCACCACAATTTTACGCTCTTATAAGGTTTATCTGGTATTTTCACTGTTTTAAGACGATTTGACAAATTTTAAGGGTTTTTCAATGATTTTTAGTGTAATACGACGATTTTACACTTTTAATGGTTTTTCTATATTTTAAAGCGTTTTAAGACGATTTAACGCTCTTATAAGGTTTTTCTGGTATTTCCACTGTTTTACGACGATTAAACGCTCTTATAAGGTTCTTCTGGTATTTTCACTGTTTTACGACGATTTAAAGCTCTTATAAGGTTTTTCTGGTATTTTCACTGTTTTACGACGATTTAACGCTTTTATAAGGGTTTTCTGTTGTTTTAACTGTTTAACGACGATTTAACGCCCTTATTAGGTTTTTCTGGTGTTTTCACTGTTTTACGACGATTTAACGCACCTTTAAGATTTTTCTGGTATTTTCACTATTATACGATGACTTAACGCTCTTATAAGGTTTTTCTGGAATTTTCACTGTTTTACGACGATTTAACGCTCTTATAAGGTTTTTCTGTTATTTCCATTGTTTTACGACGATTTAACGCTCTTTTAAGGTTTTTCTGGAATTTTCACTTTTTTACGATGATTAAACGCTCTTATAAGGTTTTTCTGGTGATTTCACTGTTTTACGACGATTGAGCGCTCTTATACTGTTTTTCTGGTATTTTCACTGTTTTACGACGATTTAAAGCTCTTATAAGGTTTTTCTGGTGATTTCACTGTTTTACGACGATTTAACAAATTTCAAGGGATTTTCAATGATTTTTAGTGTAAATACGATGATTTTTTACATTTTAATATTTTTTCTATATTTTACAGCGTTTAAAGACGATTTGACGCTCTTATATGGATTTTCTGGGATTTCACTGTTATACGACGATTTTAAGCTCTTATCAGGTTTTTCTGGTATTTCCACTGTTTGACGACGATTTACCGCTTTTATAAGGTTTTTCTGGTATTTCCACTGTTTTACGACGATTTAACGCTCTTATAAGGATCTTCTGGTATTTTCACTGTTTTACGACGATTTAAAGCTCTTATAAGGTTTTTCTGGTATTTTCACTGTTTTACGACGATTTAACGCTTTTATAAGGGTTTTCTGGTGTTTTAACTGTTTAACGACGATTTAACGCCCTTATTAGGTTTTTCTGGTGTTTTCACTGTTTAACGACGATTTAACGCACCTATAAGATTTTTCTGGTATTTTCACTATTATATTATGATTTAACGCTCTTATAAGGTTTTTCTGGAATTTTCACTGTTTTACGACGATTTAACGCTCTTATAAGGTTTTTCTGATATTTTCACTGTTTTACGACGATTGAACGCTCTTATAAGATTTTTCTGGTATTTCCACATTTTTACGACGATTTAACGCTCTTATAAGGTTTTTCTGGTGTTTTCACTGTTTAACGACGATTTAACGCTCTTATAAGGTTTTTTCTGGTGTTTTCACTGTTTAACGACGATTTAATGCCCTTATAAGGTTTTTCTGGTATTTTCACTGTTTGACGACGATTCAACGCTCTTATAAGGTTTTTCTGGTAATTTCACTGTTTTCAACGATTTAACGCTCTTATAAAGTTTTTCTGGTATTTCCACTGTTTTACGACGATTTAACGCTCTTATAAGGTTTTTCTGGTGTTTTAACTGTTTTACGACGATTTAACGCCCTTGTAAGGTTTTTCTGGTATTTTCACTGTTTTACGACAATTTAACGCTCTTATAAGGGTTTTCTTGTATTTCCACTGTTTTACGACGATTTAACGGTCTTATAAGGTTTTTCTGGTGTTTTCACTGTTTTACGACGATTTAACGCTCTTATGAGATTTTTCTAGTACTTTCACTATTTTACGATGACTTTACGCTCTTATAAGTTTTTTCTGGTATTTTCACTGTTTTACGACGATTAAACGCTCTTATAAGGTTTTTCTGGTATTTCCACTGTTTTACGACGATTTAACGCTCTAAAAAGGTTTTTCTGGTATTTCCACTATTTTACGACAATTTAACGCTCTTATAAGGTTTATCTGGTATTTTCACTGTTTTACGACGATTGAACGCTCTTATAAGATTTTTCTGGTATTTCCAAATTTTTACGACGATTTAACGCTCTTATAAGATTTTTCTAGTACTTTCACTATTTTACGATGACTTTACGCTCTTATAAGTTTTTTCTGGTATTTTCACTGTTTTACGACGATTAAACGTTCTGATAAGGTTTTTCTGGTATTTCCACTGTTTTACGACGATTGAACGCTCTTATAAGGTTTTTCTGGTATTTCCACTGTTTTACGACAATTTAACGCTCTTATAAGGTTTTTCTGGTATTTTCACTGTTTTACGACAATTTAACGCTCTTTAAAGGTTTTTCTGGTATTTTCACTGCTATACGACGATTTAACGCTCTTATAAGGTTTTTCTGGTATTTTCACTGTTTCACCACAATTTTACGCTCTTATAAGGTTTATCTGGTATTTTCACTGTTTTAAGACGATTTGACAAATTTTAAGGGTTTTTCAATGATTTTTAGTGTAATACGACGATTTTACACTTTTAATGGTTTTTCTATATTTTAAAGCGTTTTAAGACGATTTAACGCTCTTATAAGGTTTTTCTGGTATTTCCACTGTTTTACGACGATTAAACGCTCTTATAAGGTTCTTCTGGTATTTTCACTGTTTTACGACGATTTAAAGCTCTTATAAGGTTTTTCTGGTATTTTCACTGTTTTACGACGATTTAACGCTTTTATCAGGGTTTTCTGTTGTTTTAACTGTTTAACGACGATTTAACGCCCTTATTAGGTTTTTCTGGTGTTTTCACTGTTTTACGACGATTTAACGCACCTTTAAGATTTTTCTGGTATTTTCACTATTATACGATGACTCAACGCTCTTATAAGGTTTTTCTGGAATTTTCACTGTTTTACGACGATTTAACGCTCTTATAAGGTTTTTCTGTTATTTCCATTGTTTTACGACGATTTAACGCTCTTTTAAGGTTTTTCTGGAATTTTCACTTTTTTACGATGATTAAACGCTCTTATAAGGTTTTTCTGGTGATTTCACTGTTTTACGACGATTGAGCGCTCTTATACTGTTTTTCTGGTATTTTCACTGTTTTACGACGATTTAAAGCTCTTATAAGGTTTTTCTGGTGATTTCACTGTTTTACGACGATTTAACAAATTTCAAGGGATTTTCAATGATTTTTAGTGTAAATACGATGATTTTTTACATTTTAATATTTTTTCTATATTTTACAGCGTTTAAAGACGATTTGACGCTCTTATATGGATTTTCTGGGATTTCACTGTTATACGACGATTTTAAGCTCTTATCAGGTTTTTCTGGTATTTCCACTGTTTGACGACGATTTACCGCTTTTATAAGGTTTTTCTGGTATTTCCACTGTTTTACGACGATTTAACGCTCTTATAAGGTTCTTCTGGTATTTTCACTGTTTTACGACGATTTAAAGCTCTTATAAGGTTTTTCTGGTATTTTCACTGTTTTACGACGATTTAACGCTTTTATAAGGGTTTTCTGGTGTTTTAACTGTTTAACGACGATTTAACGCCCTTATTAGGTTTTTCTGGTGTTTTCACTGTTTAACGACGATTTAACGCACCTATAAGATTTTTCTGGTATTTTCACTATTATATTATGATTTAACGCTCTTATAAGGTTTTTCTGGAATTTTCACTGTTTTACAACGATTGAACCCTCTTATTAGGTTTTTCTGGTATTTTCACTGTTTTACGACAATTTAACGCTCTTTAAAGGTTTTTCTGGTATTTTCACTGCAATACGACGATTTAACGCTCTTATAAGGTTTTTCTGGTATTTTCACTGTTTCACCACAATTTTACGCTCTTATAAGGTTTATCTGGTATTTTCACTGTTTTAAGACGATTTGACAAATTTTAAGGGTTTTTCAATGATTTTTAGTGTAATACGACGATTTTACACTTTTAATGGTTTTTCTATATTTTAAAGCGTTTTAAGACGATTTAACGCTCTTATAAGGTTTTTCTGGTATTTCCACTGTTTTACGACGATTAAACGCTCTTATAAGGTTCTTCTGGTATTTTCACTGTTTTACGACGATTTAAAGCTCTTATAAGGTTTTTCTGGTATTTTCACTGTTTTACGACGATTTAACGCTTTTATAAGGGTTTTCTGTTGTTTTAACTGTTTAACGACAATTTAACGCCCTTATTAGGTTTTTCTGGTGTTTTCACTGTTTTACGACGATTTAACGCACCTTTAAGATTTTTCTGGTATTTTCACTATTATACGATGACTTAACGCTCTTATAAGGTTTTTCTGGAATTTTCACTGTTTTACGACGATTTAACGCTCTTATAAGGTTTTTCTGTTATTTCCATTGTTTTACGACGATTTAACGCTCTTTTAAGGTTTTTCTGGAATTTTCACTTTTTTACGATGATTAAACGCTCTTATAAGGTTTTTCTGGTGATTTCACTGTTTTACGACGATTGAGCGCTCTTATACTGTTTTTCTGGTATTTTCACTGTTTTACGACGATTTAAAGCTCTTATAAGGTTTTTCTGGTGATTTCACTGTTTTACGACGATTTAACAAATTTCAAGGGATTTTCAATGATTTTTAGTGTAAATACGATGATTTTTTACATTTTAATATTTTTTCTATATTTTACAGCGTTTAAAGACGATTTGACGCTCTTATATGGATTTTCTGGGATTTCACTGTTATACGACGATTTTAAGCTCTTATCAGGTTTTTCTGGTATTTCCACTGTTTGACGACGATTTACCGCTTTTATAAGGTTTTTCTGGTATTTCCACTGTTTTACGACGATTTAACGCTCTTATAAGGTTCTTCTGGTATTTTCACTGTTTTACGACGATTTAAAGCTCTTATAAGGTTTTTCTGGTATTTTCACTGTTTTACGACGATTTAACGCTTTTATAAGGGTTTTCTGGTGTTTTAACTGTTTAACGACGATTTAACGCCCTTATTAGGTTTTTCTGGTGTTTTCACTGTTTAACGACGATTTAACGCACCTATAAGATTTTTCTGGTATTTTCACTATTATATTATGATTTAACGCTCTTATAAGGTTTTTCTGGAATTTTCACTGTTTTACGACGATTTAACGCTCTTATAAGGTTTTTCTGATATTTTCACTGTTTTACGACGATTGAACGCTCTTATAAGATTTTTCTGGTATTTCCACATTTTTACGACGATTTAACGCTCTTATAAGGTTTTTCTGGTGTTTTCACTGTTTAACGACGATTTAACGCTCTTATAAGGTTTTTTCTGGTGTTTTCACTGTTTAACGACGATTTAATGCCCTTATAAGGTTTTTCTGGTATTTTCACTGTTTGACGACGATTCAACGCTCTTATAAGGTTTTTCTGGTAATTTCACTGTTTTCAACGATTTAACGCTCTTATAAAGTTTTTCTGGTATTTCCACTGTTTTACGACGATTTAACGCTCTTATAAGGTTTTTCTGGTGTTTAAACTGTTTTACGACGATTTAACGCCCTTGTAAGGTTTTTCTGGTATTTTCACTGTTTTACGACAATTTAACGCTCTTATAAGGGTTTTCTTGTATTTCCACTGTTTTACGACGATTTAACGGTCTTATAAGGTTTTTCTGGTGTTTTCACTGTTTTACGACGATTTAACGCTCTTATGAGATTTTTCTAGTACTTTCACTATTTTACGATGACTTTACGCTCTTATAAGTTTTTTCTGGTATTTTCACTGTTTTACGACGATTAAACGCTCTTATAAGGTTTTTCTGGTATTTCCACTGTTTTACGACGATTTAACGCTCTAAAAAGGTTTTTCTGGTATTTCCACTATTTTACGACAATTTAACGCTCTTATAAGGTTTATCTGGTATTTTCACTGTTTTACGACGATTGAACGCTCTTATAAGATTTTTCTGGTATTTCCAAATTTTTACGACGATTTAACGCTCTTATAAGATTTTTCTAGTACTTTCACTATTTTACGATGACTTTACGCTCTTATAAGTTTTTTCTGGTATTTTCACTGTTTTACGACGATTAAACGTTCTGATAAGGTTTTTCTGGTATTTCCACTGTTTTACGACGATTGAACGCTCTTATAAGGTTTTTCTGGTATTTCCACTGTTTTACGACAATTTAACGCTCTTATAAGGTTTTTCTGGTATTTTCACTGTTTTACGACAATTTAACGCTCTTATAAGGGTTTTCTGGTATTTCCACTGTTTTACGACGATTTAACGGTCTTATAAGGTTTTTCTGGTGTTTTCACTGTTTTACGACGATTTAACGCTCTTGTTAGGTTTTTCTGGTATTTTCACAGTTTTACGACAATTTAACGCTCTTATAAGGGTTTTCTGGTATTTCCACTGTTTTACGACGATTTAACGCTCTTATAAGGTTTTTCTGGTGTTTTCACTGTTTTACGACGATTTAACGCTCTTATAAGGTTTTTCTGGTATTTTCACTTTTTTACGATGATTTAACGCTCTTATAAGTTTTTTCTGGGGTTTTCACTGTTTTACGACAATTTAACGCTCTTATAAGGTTTATCTGGTATTTTCATTGTTTTACGACGATTGAACGCTCTTATAAGATTTTTCTGGTATTTCCACATTTTTACGACAATTTAACGCTCTTATAAGGTTTATCTGGTATTTTCACTGTTTTACGACGATTGAACGCTCTTTTAAGATTTTTCTGGTATTTCCACATTTTTAAGACGATTTAACGCTCTAATAAGGTTTTTCTGGTGTTTTCACTGTTTTACGACGATTTAACGCTCTTATAAGGTTTTTCTGGTGTTTTCACTGTTTAACGACGATTTAATGCCCTTATAAGGTTTTTCTGGTATTTTCACTGTTTGACGACGATTCAACGCTCTTATGAGGTTTTTCTGGTAATTTAACTGTTTTCAACGATTTAACGCTCTTATAAAGTTTTTCTGGTATTTCCACTGTTTTACGACGATTTAACGCTCTTATAAGGTTTTTCTGGTGTTTTAACTGTTTTACGACGATTTAACGCCCTTGTTAGGTTTTTCTGGTATTTTCACTGTTTTACGACAATTTAACGCTCTTATAAGGGTTTTCTGGTATTTCCACTGTTTTACGACGATTTAACGCTCTTATAAGGTTTTTCTGGTGTTTTCACTGTTTTACGACGATTTAACGCTCTTATAAGGTTTTTCTGGTATTTTCACTTTTTTACGATGATTTAACGCTCCTATAAGTTTTTTCTGGGGTTTTCACTGTTTTACGACAATTTAACGCTCTTATAAGGTTTATCTGGTATTTTCATTGTTTTACGACGATTGAACGCTCTTATAAGATTTTTCTGGTATTTCCACATTTTTACGACGATTTAACGCTCTTATAAGGTTTTTCTGGTGTTTTCACTGTTTAACGACGATTTAACGCTCTTATAAGGTTTTTCTGGTGTTTTCACTGTTTAACGACGATTTAATGCCCTTATAAGGTTTTTCTGGTATTTTCACTGTTTGACGACGATTCAACGCTCTTATAAGGTTTTTCTGGTAATTTCACTGTTTTCAACGATTTAACGCTCTTATAAAGTTTTTCTGGTATTTCCACTGTTTTACGACGATTTAACGCTCTTATAAGGTTTTTCTGGTGTTTTAACTGTTTTACGACGATTTAACGCCCTTGTTAGGTTTTTCTGGTATTTTCACTGTTTTACGACAATTTAACGCTCTTATAAGGGTTTTCTGGTATTTCCACTGTTTTACGACGATTTAACGGTCTTATAAGGTTTTTCTGGTGTTTTCACTGTTTTACGACGATTTAACGCTCTTATGAGATTTTTCTAGTACTTTCACTATTTTACGATGACTTTACGCTCTTACAAGTTTTTTCTGGTATTTTCACTGTTTTACGACGATTTAACGCTCTTATATGGTTTTTCTGGTATTTCCACTGTTTTACGACGATTTAACGCTCTAAAAAGGTTTTTCTGGTATTTCCACTGTTTTACGACAATTTAACGCTCTTATAAGGTTTATCTGGTATTTTCACTGTTTTACGACGATTGAACGCTCTTATAAGATTTTTCTGGTATTTCCACATTTTTACGACGATTTTACGCTCTTATAAGATTTTTCTAGTACTTTCACTATTTTACGATGACTTTACGCTCTTATAAATTTTTTCTGGTATTTTCACTGTTTTACGACGATTTAACGTTCTGATAAGGTTTTTCTGGTATTTCCACTGTTTTACGACGATTGAACGCTCTTATAAGGTTTTTCTGGTATTTCCACTGTTTTACGACAATTTAACGCTCTTATAAGGTTTTTCTGGTATTTTCACTGTTTTACGACAATTTAACGCTCTTATAAAGGTTTTCTGGTATTTCCACTGTTTTACGACGATTTAACGGTCTTATAAGGTTTTTCTGGTGTTTTCACTGTTTTACGACGATTTAACGCTCTTATGAGATTTTTCTAGTACTTTCACTATTTTACGATGACTTTACGCTCTTATAAGTTTTTTCTGGTATTTTCACTGTTTTACGACAATTTAACGCTCTTATAAGGGTTTTCTGGTATTTCCACTGTTTTACGACGATTTAACGCTCTTTTAAGGTTTTTCTGGTGTTTTCACTGTTTTACGACGATTTAACGCTCTTATAAGGTTTTTCTGGTGTTTTCACTGTTTAACGACGATTTAATGCCCTTATAAGGTTTTTCTGGTATTTTCACTGTTTGACGACGATTCAACGCTCTTATAAGGTTTTTCTGGTAATTTCACTGTTTTCAACGATTCAACGCTCTTATAAAGTTTTTCTGGTATTTCCACTGTTTTACGACGATTTAACGCTCTTATAAGGTTTTTCTGGTGTTTTAACTGTTTTACGACGATTTAACGCCCTTGTAAGGTTTTTCTGGTATTTTCACTGTTTTACGACAATTTAACGCTCTTATAAGGGTTTTCTGGTATTTCCACTGTTTTACGACGATTTAACGCTCTTATAAGGTTTTTCTGGTGTTTTCACTGTTTTACGACGATTAAACGCTCTTATAAGGTTTTTCTGGTATTTTCACTTTTTTACGATGATTTAACGCTCTTATAAGTTTTTTCTGGTGTTTTCACTGTTTTACGACAATTTAACGCTCTTATAAGGTTTATCTGGTATTTTCACTGTTTTACGACGATTGAACGCTCTTTTAAGATTTTTCTGGTATTTCCACATTTTTACGACGATTTAACGCTCTTATAAGATTTTTCTAGTACTTTCACTATTTTACGATGACTTTACGCTCTCATAAGTTTTTTCTGGTATTTTCACTGTTTTACGACGATTTAACGTTCTGATAAGGTTTTTCTGGTATTTCCACTGTTTTACGACGATTTAACGCTCTAAAAAGGTTTTTCTGGTATTTCCACTGTTTTACGACGATTTAACGCTCTAAAAAGGTTTTTCTGGTATTTCCACTGTTTTACGACAATTTAACGCTCTTATAAGGTTTATCTGGTATTTTCACTGTTTTACGACGATTGAACGCTCTTATAAGATTTTTCTGGTATTTCCACATTTTTACGACGATTTTACGCTCTTATAAGATTTTTCTAGTACTTTCACTATTTTACGATGACTTTACGCTCTTATAAGTTTTTTCTGGTATTTTCACTGTTTTACGACGATTTAACGTTCTGATAAGGTTTTTCTGGTATTTCCACTGTTTTACGACGATTGAACGCTCTTATAAGGTTTTTCTGGTATTTCCACTGTTTTACGACAATTTAACGCTCTTATAAGGTTTTTCTGGTATTTTCACTGTTTTACGACAATTTAACGCTCTTATAAAGGTTTTCTGGTATTTCCACTGTTTTACGACGATTTAACGGTCTTATAAGGTTTTTCTGGTGTTTTCACTGTTTTACGACGATTTAACGCTCTTATGAGATTTTTCTAGTACTTTCACTATTTTACGATGACTTTACGCTCTTATAAGTTTTTTCTGGTATTTTCACTGTTTTACGACAATTTAACGCTCTTATAAGGGTTTTCTGGTATTTCCACTGTTTTACGACGATTTAACGCTCTTTTAAGGTTTTTCTGGTGTTTTCACTGTTTTACGACGATTTAACGCTCTTATAAGGTTTTTCTGGTGTTTTCACTGTTTAACGACGATTTAATGCCCTTATAAGGTTTTTCTGGTATTTTCACTGTTTGACGACGATTCAACGCTCTTATAAGGTTTTTCTGGTAATTTCACTGTTTTCAACGATTCAACGCTCTTATAAAGTTTTTCTGGTATTTCCACTGTTTTACGACGATTTAACGCTCTTATAAGGTTTTTCTGGTGTTTTAACTGTTTTACGACGATTTAACGCCCTTGTAAGGTTTTTCTGGTATTTTCACTGTTTTACGACAATTTAACGCTCTTATAAGGGTTTTCTGGTATTTCCACTGTTTTACGACGATTTAACGCTCTTATAAGGTTTTTCTGGTGTTTTCACTGTTTTACGACGATTAAACGCTCTTATAAGGTTTTTCTGGTATTTTCACTTTTTTACGATGATTTAACGCTCTTATAAGTTTTTTCTGGTGTTTTCACTGTTTTACGACAATTTAACGCTCTTATAAGGTTTATCTGGTATTTTCACTGTTTTACGACGATTGAACGCTCTTTTAAGATTTTTCTGGTATTTCCACATTTTTACGACGATTTAACGCTCTTATAAGATTTTTCTAGTACTTTCACTATTTTACGATGACTTTACGCTCTCATAAGTTTTTTCTGGTATTTTCACTGTTTTACGACGATTTAACGTTCTGATAAGGTTTTTCTGGTATTTCCACTGTTTTACGACGATTTAACGCTCTAAAAAGGTTTTTCTGGTATTTCCACTGTTTTACGACGATTTGTTTTCACTGTTTTACGAAAATTTAACGCTCTTATAAGGTTTTTCTGGTATTTTCACTGTTTAACGACGATTTAACGCTCTTATAAGGTTTTTCTGGTATTTTCACTGTTTTACGACGATTTAACGCTCTTAAAAGGTTTTTCTGGTATTTCCACTCTTTTACGACGATTTAACGCTCTTATGAGGTTTTTCTGGTATTTCCACTGTTTTACGACGATTTAAAGCTTTATAAGGTTTTTCTGGTGTTTTCACTGTTTTACGACGATTTAACGCTCTCATACTGTTTTTTTGGTATTTTCACTGTTTTACGACGATTTAAAGCTCTTATAAGGTTTTTCTGGTGATTTCACTGTTTTACGACGATTTAACAAATTTTAAGGGTTTTTCAATGACTTTTAGTGTAAATACAATGATTTATTACATTTTAATATTTTTTCTATATTTTACAGCGTTTAAAGACGATTTGACGCTCTTATATGGATTTTAGGGTATTTTCACTGTTATACGACGATTTTAAGCTCTTATCAGGTTTTTCTGGTATTTCCACTGTTTTACGACGATTTAACGCTCTTATAAGGTTTTTCTGGTATTTCCACTGTTTTACGACGATTTAACGCCCTTATTAGGATTTTCTGGTGTTTTCACTGTTTTACGACGATTTAACGCCCTTATTGGGTTTTTGGTATTTTCACTGTTTGACGACGATTCAAAGCTATTGTAAGGTTTTTCTGGTATTTTCACTGTTTTCAACGATTTAACGCTCCTATAAGGTTTTTCTGGTATTTCCACTGTTTTACGACGATTTAAAGCTCTGTATAATTTTGGATCCAGGTAGAAATTTAAACCCACTTGTTTCGCCAGAAATGTTTATTACAGAAGAGGAAGAAAATTATAAATCAACCTATTTATTGACTTTTAGCAGGGGAGCATTTATGGCGACATCTATTGAAAAAACTATCAACTTATTTATTAATTTCAGTCCGTTGGAAAGGCAAGCATCTACACACAGAGACATCTATGCAAAGCCAACAAACTCCAATTTCTAACATAAACTCCCCCCGAAAAAAGGATTGGAGGTCATTTTTTCTGAAACAAACCCCAAAACATAAGAATAAAAATTAAGCAGCTAAATATCTACATATATGCCAAAATTAATTTGGAAGAAACAAAAATAGTAATTATTTACTATTACTGTTAATACAAAAAAAATTGATTAACAATAAATATTTGAAATAATAGGTAACCTATTTCTAAGCATAAGTTTAAACATAAGACTACTCTAAAAACGAAATGACAATTTCAAACTAACTAAAATTATACAAATTAATTATGAGATTAAAATTATTACTTTCGTTCAAATCAAATTCATGCAATTCACTAAGCTATTCTATACTATAATTTAACAACTAAGATAATTCCAATAACCTTGTTCTAACAGAAATCATAACAATAATCAAACATAAAACAAATAATATAGACAACACAACATGGAGCGCTGGTTTCCTGGTCATCCTTCTTAAGGGTTTGTGTTTTTCTATAGTTCATTACCACATTTATAATTAGTTTCTTCAGATGTATTTGTGTAGTTTGAAATTACATATAGCCAGCAGGCTATCTCGGTTTATAAGCGTTCATTTTTAAAGTGTTTTTTTTTTTTTTCTTGGTATATACGGATCTACAATCCTTTTTTTATTTTGTACATTTTTTATCAAACTCGCAAGTTTTATTGTTATCCACTTTTTTATGCACTGTTTTTACCTTTTATTTATTATTATTTCTTCCTTATCTTCTTTTAATTTATTATTATTATTTTTTATTTTTATTTATGATAATACACAAAAATTTTATATTGTTTTTATCACGAAACTTTTTATATTGTTTTGCACAAAACCTTTTTTTATTTTGCGCTTACTCAGCGTCTGGTCCGTTGGGTGGGGGTGTCGACATTTTCAACTCCTCGTTGTCATCTATTGGCAACAGACAGATCTTTGATATGGCCCTCTGGATGATGCCTTTCGACGTGATGATGGTCGCCACGCGAACTCTTCCATCAGCGCCAGGATGAACGGCGCTCACACGTCCCAGCCTCCAGTAGCAAGAAGGGACGTTGTCCTCCTTTATTACGACCATGTCGCCAGACCGCATCTGCCTTTGATTCCTATTGGTCCATTTGCTTCTGGTTTGAAGTTCTGCTAAGTACTCCTTCCGCCACCTCGACCAGAAAAATTGTACAATCTGGATTAGTTTTTGGTAATTGTTTAATCGATTGAATGTGATATGTTCCAAATTTTGTTCTGGAATCGCCGCCAAACTAGTTCCTATTAGAAAGTGACCGGGAGTCAAGGGATTAAGGTCATAAGGATCATTTGATAAGGGAGACAGTGGCCTGGAGTTTAAGCAAGATTCAATTTGACACAACACCGTATTAATCTCTTCATAAGTTAATGAAGCGATACTGGTTATTCTTTTTAAGTGATGCTTAACTGACTTTATCCCAGCCTCCCAGAGCCCCCCAAAGTTCGGCGCACGAGCTGGTATAAATTGCCATTGTATTCCTAATGTGGATAAATAATTATCAATTTTATCATTAGACATATTTAAAAAATTATAAATTTCTCTTAGTTCATTATTAGCCGCTTTAAAATTGGTTGCATTGTCCGAGAACATTTTGCTTGGTCTACCACGACGCGAGATAAACCGTTTCAAAGAGTTTAAAAAACTCTCTGCGCTCAAGGACAGCACAGCTTCTAAGTGCACGGCTTTAGTGACCATGCATACGAATAAGCAAATATATGATTTAACGCTATGTGATTTTCTGTGAATACCCGACTTTATTAATATTGGTCCACAGTAGTCCACTCCTGTTATCTGAAATGGCCTACATTCAGTTATTCTTTCAGCTGGCAGGTCGGCCATCAACTGCTGTTCGGATTTGGGATTACATCTATAACAAATTATACATTTTTTTATTATTTTTTTTACAATATTCCTTCCCTTAATCGGCCAAAATTTCATTCTAATCAACGCCAATAATGACTGCGTTCCCGAGTGTAAGTTCAAGTAATGATAGTGTTTTACAATTAACTCTGTTAATTTATGATGCGAAGGTAACAAAATTGGGTGCTGCTGGCCTTCGGTTACCATTTTACCTTTGGAGAGCCTTCCCCCCACACGAATTAGATCCCTTTCAATAAAAAGATCTAATGACTTTAGTGCACTATTCCTAGGTATATTACCTCCATTATTTAAAGCTCGAATTTCGTCTCTGAAACAGTATGATTGCGCCCGAGATATTAATTTGTTTACTGAATTTTCCAACTCACTAACTGTCAATTTACTATAGCGGCGCTGCGAAGGGTTTCTACAATTAAAAATAAATCTATTAAGGTATGCTGTTACTCTCTGTAATTTGGAAAAATTGGAATATCTATCAAAAATGTCCCAGTCCTGTTTCACAGCAGATAACAGTGCCGAGCTTGTTTTGATCTCTGGTGGATCAATACAAAATGAGTTGGAATTTGGCCAGCACGCTGAATCCAACGTCAGCCAATCTGGACCATGCCACCAAATGCTGGAAATTAATAACTGTGAAACGCCGATTCCTCTGGAAAGCACGTCTGCTGCATTGTCTTCTGACCGTACATGGTTCCATTGCTCCGGCTGACTGGTTTCCTGGATTTCCGCCACTCTATTAGCAACGAAAGTGTTCCATCTTACCGGCTGATCCCTGATCCAGCACAGTACTATTTGGGAATCACACCAGTATGTAGTAGGTATATCCGGAGTACATAGAGCATCTTTAATGTAATTCACTAGTCTTGTCAGTAATACGGCTCCACATAATTCTAACTTGGGTAGAGAAACACTTTTCAAAGGCGCTACCCGTGATTTGGACATTATCAAATTGGAGTACTTCTTACCCAATTTGTCAGTAGACACCATATAAACACAGGACGAATATGCCTTTTCTGAGGCGTCACAAAATCCATGTAGCTGTAAATTTACATGATCTTGACATATTATCTTTCTACCTATTCTTAAATTATTTAATTGAGGCAGTTCATTCACATATGCTTCCCATGTCTTCAACATATCATATGGAATAGGCTCATCCCATTGAAGCCTTGCCTGCCACAATTTTTGCATCAATAATTTAGCAATAACAGTAACAGGACCTATTAATCCTAACGGGTCAAATATGGACGCAATGCATGACAGTATTTGTCGTTTGCTATTAATTGGATTTTTTAATAACTTCACTGTGTATAGGAAATTATCCTGCTGATTGTTCCAAGACAGGCCTAATATTTTGTTGTCATTTGAATCTGTACTAATAATCATATCTGACATGTTTTCTTCCTTCGAACATAACGAGGGCAAATTCGACCGCCATTTCCTTAAGTTCATCCCAGCGGATGCCATGATGGATATTAGTTGTTCTTTAATTATTAAACAGTTTTCTTCAGTTTCATCTCCAGTAATTAAATCATCCACATAAAAATTATTCTTTATAATCTGACTGACCTTGTGGTTTGATGATATATTTTCATTTCCCAGCTGTTGGAGGCATCTAGTTGCCAAAAATGATGACGGCCCCAGACCGTAGGTAACGGTGTTAAGTCGATAATGCTGAATTTCCTCCTCCGGGAAATTTTTCCATACTATTCGCTGTAGATCTCTGTCTTCGGGTCGCACCAATATTTGCCTGTACATTTTCTCAATGTCGGCTGTTATCGCGTACTGGTGTTTTCTGAAACATATCAATTGTGCGGCTAAATCTTTCTGTAAAACAGGTCCTATCATGAGAGCATCGTTTAACGATATACCATTGGATGATTTTGCTGAACCGTCAAATACCACTCGAGTCTTAGTGGTAGTGCTCGATTCTTTCAATACTGCATGATGTGGCAAATAAAAATAACAATCTTCATTAGAAGGTGCTTCGCACTGGGTCATGTGACCCAAGTCTATATATTCCTGCATGAATTCTTTATATTTTTTCATCAGGTCAGGATTTGAAGAAAATTTCCTTTGCAAATTGCAAAGTCTTTTTTCCGCCATGGGCAGCGTTTCTCCCAACTGTTTAACACAGGGGCGCTGTGGTAAGCTTACCATGAAACGACCATTGTCATTCCCTTTATAAGTGTCCTTGAAAATCTCCTCGCACGCTCGCTCCTCATGGCTCCGGTGCTTCACCGGTTGGAATTCTTCTAATTTCCAGAAGTTTTCAATCTGTTTATGGATTATATTTAATGATAGTTGACAAGATTTTACTGGCCTTTTTATTTTTGTTGTGACGATGGGTCCTGACACCAGCCATCCGAATTCAGTTCTCTGTAATATGGGTCCTGAGTCTCCATTTCGAAGTTGATCTTGCTTCATAATTTCCCAAAAGATTTCCGCTCCGAGTAGCATATCTATGGAGCTTGTTTCATAGAAGGCAGGATCCGCTAACTGAAGACCATCAGGTATGTTGGCATCCTTTCTCTGAAAAGAAATTTGCGGCAGATGACTTGTTACTTCTTTCAAAACGAGACATTCTATGTCTCTTTCATACGGTGAATAGTTCGAGAAAATTCTTAAATTTATGCTATTTTTAATATTCAATATTTTGTTTTGGATTCCGGTAATCGGTATGTTTGCCCTTTTGGGTTTTAATTGCAACCTTGTTGCAAATTCTTCTGTTATAAAATTGGATTGAGAACCACTATCCAATAAAACTCTAGCCTTAATCAAATTTCCGTTATTATTCAACACTTTAATAACGGCGGTAGATAACAAAACAAAACTATTAGATATTTTCGTAGAGTGATTTGTAACTAAAGGTTCATTATTTGATGTTGATGGTGAATCCTTATCCTGAGACTTCGAATTATCTGTTTCCTTTTTTAAATGCAACAAAGTATTGTGCGAGTTATTTTCGCATATACGACAATTGTATTTACTTTTACATTCTTTTAGCTTATGACCCAAGCACAAACATTTCAAACACGCATTTACTTGACGTATCTTTATAATTCTATCCTTAGTATTTAATATTAAAAATTTTTTACAATTATAAACCTTATGATCGCCCTTGCAAATAATACATTTTGTCATTTGAGGCGTTAAAGAAATCATAGCTTCTTTTCGGTATTTGAAAGGAAAAGTTTTATTTTGATTAAATTTTCCTTCAGTAATCCCAGCAAATTCTAAAATCTGAACTCGATCTGATAAATATTTTATAAACTCTTTATATGTGGGTAGATTCTCTTTTGTGGCAAATACTTCCCAATGATGTCGAGTTTCACTATCTAGTTTTCGCGACAATAAATATATTAACATGATATCCCAATTTTCGGTGGGTATATTTAACTTATTTAACGATTTTAAATGTAATTCGGATTCATCGATAAGATTCCTTAATGCTACGGAATTTTCAAATTTTATTTCAGGCAATTTAAATAATGCTTCAACGTGCTTATGTATAATAATTTTTATATTTTGATAGCGAGAAGTTAACATTTCCCATGCAGTATGATAGTTCTCCTGGTTATTTGGAAGTGAGGTTAATAATTTAGCTGCGTCACCTTCGAGGCATGATCGCAGATAATACAATTTTTGAATAACTTCTAAAGATGGATTATTATCAACTAAAGCAACAAAAGTATCCCGAAAATTCAACCATTTTTCGTAACTCCCATTAAATTTTGGCAACTCAAGTATAGGCAAACGTATGTTATGTGATGTTGTATTCTGAACTTTATTTAACAATTTATCTTTAGCCTTAGCAACAAGATTATAATATAAATTTTCAAATGCTTGCCTTTCTGTTTTGGTTAATTCTTCCGGCGAAATTGCTTCTATGTTATCTTGTAATGAGTCGAAAGTGTCTAAAATTGGTTCAAGTTTCTTCAATCTGACTTCAATTTCAGATTGCGACAAATTATCACCGTTTATATATTCATTGAACCTAGTTAATTTCGCCTTGCAAATTCCACGCTGGTTAATCAAAGTTTTGAGATCCATTTTTAAATATCAAGAAAGGAGGTATTCACAGAACGTATTGTCAAATGATAATCACTTGTAATCAATCACTACACGTGCACTGTCCTTGATCACAGAACTTTACTAACTAACCGATAAACAATGAATTTTATCTGAATTTTATAAATGCAACAGCTCGATGGCTGTCAAAAAGAAAACAATTTGACACTATTGTTATTCTCTCCACAATCTCCACCGCGCATGCGTCAGCTTGCTTCGCGGCTGGGTTGGTGTTTTTACCGACTCGCGGTAACTTTCGAAATTTAAACTAACGGATTTTCAAATATAACCGCTCGTAATAAATCTTTTAAGAAATTTAAAATACTTGCTTTGTATTCTAACTTCTTTTTATATTGTTGTAACAATTATTATTGCTTACTACAATTTCGATGATGGGTATGAAATCAATTCAAACAACACTTGGTAACAATCAGCCCGATTCAATTTTAAAACAAACAAAGAAATACGGCTGTGTAATAAATCATGCTCTCCTGCCTGGGAAAATAAGGTAGGTATATGGGATATGGTCACTTGCCCGTTTTTCTGAAGATCCCCTCTGATGTTGGATGTTGAAGATGTTTGCTGGTTCTTTTATCATCCGCGATTCAATCGATAATACGGATGCGGCACGAAGGTCCAATGTATAATTTTGGATCCAGGTAGAAATTTAAACCCACTTGTTTCGCCAGAAATGTTTATTACAGAAGAGGAAGAAAATTATAAATCAACCTATTTATTGACTTTTAGCAGGGGAGCATTTATGGCGACATCTATTGAAAAAACTATCAACTTATTTATTAATTTCAGTCCGTTGGAAAGGCAAGCATCTACACACAGAGACATCTATGCAAAGCCAACAAACTCCAATTTCTAACAGCTCTTATAAGGATTTTCTGGTGCTTTCACTGTTATTTCCCTTATTGGGTTTTTCTGGTATTTTCACTGTTTGACGACAATTCAAAGCTCTTATAAGGTTTTTCTGGTATTTTCACTGTTTTCAACGATTTAACGCTCCTATAAGGTTTTTCTGGTATTTCCACTGTTTTACGACGATTTAAAGCTCTTATAAGGATTTTCTGGTATCTTCACTGTTAAAAGACGATTTAACGCTCTTATAAGGTTTTTCTGGTATTTTAATTGGTTTCCGACGATTCAACGCTCTTATAAGGTTTTTCTGGTATTTTCACTATTTTAAGACGATTAAACGCTCTTTTTTAGGTTTTTTTGGTATTTTCACTGTTTCACGACGATTCAACGCTCTCATAAGGTTTTTCTGGTATTTTCACTGTTTTACGACGATTCGACGCTCTTATAAGGTTTTTCTGGTATTTCCACTGTTTTACGACGATTTAACGCTCTTTTAAGGTTTTTCTGGTATTTCCACTGTTTTACGATGATTTAACGCTCTGATAAAGTTTTTCTGGTATTTTCACTGTTTAACGACGATTTAAAACTCGAATAAAGTTTTTCAGGTATTTTCACTGTTTTTCGACGATTTAACGCTCTTAAAAGGTTTTTCTGGTATTTTCACTGTTTTACGTCAATTTAACGCTCTTATAAAGGTTTTCAGGTATTTCCACTGTTTTACGACGATTAAACGTTCTTATAAGGTTTTTCTGGTGTTTTCACTGTTTTACGACGATTTAACGCTCTTATAAGGTTTTTCTGGTATTTTCACTATTTTACGATGACTTAACGCTGTTATAAGTTTTTTCTGGTATTTTCACTGTTTTACGACGATTTAACGCTGTTATAAGGTTTTTCTGGTGTTTTCACTGTTTTACGACAATTTAACGCTCTTATAAGGTTTATCTGGTATTTTCACTGTTTTACGACGATTTGACAAATTTGAATGGTTTTTCAATGATATTTAGTGAAAATACGACGATTTATTACATTTTAATATTTTTTCTATATTTTACAGCGTTTTAAGACGACTTGACGCTATTATACTGTTTTTCTGGTATTTTCACTGTTTTACGACGATTTAACGCACTTATAAGGTTTTTCTGGTGATTTCACTGTTTTACGACAATTTAGCGCTCTTTTACTGTTTTTCTGGTATTTTCTCTGTTTTACGACGATTTAAAGCTCTTATAAGGTTTTTCTGGTGATTTCACTGTTTTACGACGATTTAACAAATTTTAAGGGTTTTCCAATGATATTTAGTGTAAATACAATGATTTATTACATTTTAATATTTTTTCTATATTTTACAGCGTTTAAAGACGATTCGACGCTCTTATATGGATTTTCTGGTATTTTCACTGTAATACGACGATTTAAAGCTCATATCAGGTTTTTCTGGTATTTCCACTGTTTTACGACGATTTAACGCTCTTATAAGGTTTTTCTGGTATTTTCACTGTTTAACGACGATTTAAAGCTCTTATCAGGTTTTTCTGGTGTTTTCACTGTTTTACGACGATTTAACGCTCTAATAAGGTTTTTCTGGTGTTTTCACTGTTTTACGACGAATTAACGCCCTTATAAGGTTTTTCTGGTATTTTCACTGTTTGACGACGATTCAACGCTCTTATAAGGTTTTTCTGGTAATTTCACTGTTTTCAACGATTAAACGCTCTTATAAAGTTTTTCTGGTATTTCCACTGTTTTACGACGATTTAACGCTCTTATAAGGTTTTTCTGGTGTTTTAACTGTTTTACGACGATTTAACGCCCTTATAAGGTTTTTCTGGTATTTTCACTGTTTCACGACGATTTAACATTCTTATAAGGTTTTTCTGGTATTTTCACTATTTTACGATGAATTAACGCTCTTCAAAGATTTCTCTGGTATTTTCACTGTTTTACGACAATTTAACGCTCTTATAAGGTTTATCTGGTATTTTCACTGTTTTACGACGATTTGACAAATTTGAATGGTTTTTCAATGATTTTTGGTGTAAACACGACGATTTATTACATTTTAATATTTTTTCTATATTTTACAGCGTTTAAATACGATTTGACGCTCTTATATGGTTTTTCTGGTATTTTCACTGTTTAACGACGATTTAAAGCTCTTATCATGTTTTTCTGGTGTTTTCACTGTTTTACGACGATTTAACGCTCTTATAAGGTTTTTCTGGTGTTTTCACTGTTTTACGACGAATTAACGCCCTTATAAGGTTTTTCTGGTATTTTCACTGTTTGACGACGATTCAACGCTCTTATAAGGTTTTTCTGGTATTTCCACTGTTTTCAACGATTTAACGCTCTTATAAGGTTTTTCTGGTATTTCCACTGTTTTACGACGATTTAACGCTCTTATAAGGTTTTTCTGGTATTTCCACTGTTTTACGACGATTTAACGCTCTAATAAGGTTTTTCTGGTATTTTCACTGTTTTACGACGATTTAACGCTCTTATAAGGTTTTTCTGGTATTTCCACTGTTTTACGACGATTTAACGCTCTTATAAGGTTTTTCTGGTATTTTCACTGTTTTACGACGATTGGAAGCTCTTATAAGGTTTTTCTGCTTTTTTCACTGTTTTACGACAATTTAACGCTTTTATAAGGGTTTTCTGGTGTTTTAACTGTTTTACGACGATTTAACGCTCTAATAAGGTTTTCTGGTATTTCCACTGTTTGACGACGATAGGTTTTCACTGTTTTACGACAATTTAACGCTCTTATAAGGTTTATCTGGTATTTTCACTATTTTACGATGATTTGACAAATTTAAAGGGTTTTTCAATGATTTTTAGTGTAAATACGACGATTTATTACAATTTTAATATTTTTTCTATATTTTACAGCGTTTTCAGACGATTTGACGCTCTTATACTATTTTTCTGGTATTTTCAAAGTTTTACGACGATTTAAAGCTTTTATAAGGTTTTTCTGGTGTTTTCACTGTTTTACGACGATTTAACGCTCTTTTAAGGTTTTTCTGGTATTTTCACTGTTTTACGACGATTTAACGCTCTTTTAAGGTTTTTCTGGTGTTTTAACTGTTTTACGACGATTAAACGCCCTTATAAGGTTTTTCGGGTATTTTCACTGTTTTACGACAATTTCACGCTCTTATAAGGGTTTTCTGGTATTTCCACTGTTTGACGACGATGTGTTTTTACTGTTTTACGACAATTTAACGCTCTTATAAGGTTTATCTGGTGTTTTCACTGTTTAACGACGATTTAACGCCCTTATAAGGTTTTTCAGGTATTTTCACTGTTTGACGACGATTCAACGCTCTTATAAGGTTTTTCTGGTATTTCCACTGTTTTACGACGATTTAACGCTCTTTTAAGGTTTTTCTGGTATTTCCACTGTTTTACGATGATTTAACGCTCTGATAAGGTTTTTCTGGTATTTTCACTGTTTAACGACGATTTAAAACTCGAATAAAGTTTTTCAGGTATTTTCACTGTTTTTCGACGATTTAACGCTCTTAAAAGGTTTTTCTGGTATTTTCACTGTTTTACGTCAATTTAACGCTCTTATAAAGGTTTTCAGGTATTTCCACTGTTTTACGACGATTAAACGTTCTTATAAGGTTTTTCTGGTGTTTTCACTGTTTTACGACGATTTAACGCTCTTATAAGGTTTTTCTGGTATTTTCACTATTTTACGATGACTTAACGCTGTTATAAGTTTTTTCTGGTATTTTCACTGTTTTACGACGATTTAACGCTGTTATAAGGTTTTTCTGGTGTTTTCACTGTTTTACGACAATTTAACGCTCTTATAAGGTTTATCTGGTATTTTCACTGTTTTACGACGATTTGACAAATTTGAATGGTTTTTCAATGATATTTAGTGAAAATACGACGATTTATTACATTTTAATATTTTTTCTATATTTTACAGCGTTTTAAGACGACTTGACGCTATTATACTGTTTTTCTGGTATTTTCACTGTTTTACGACGATTTAACGCACTTATAAGGTTTTTCTGGTGATTTCACTGTTTTACGACAATTTAGCGCTCTTTTACTGTTTTTCTGGTATTTTCTCTGTTTTACGACGATTTAAAGCTCTTATAAGGTTTTTCTGGTGATTTCACTGTTTTACGACGATTTAACAAATTTTAAGGGTTTTCCAATGATATTTAGTGTAAATACGATGATTTATTACATTTTAATATTTTTTCTATATTTTACAGCGTTTAAAGACGATTCGACGCTCTTATATGGATTTTCTGGTATTTTCACTGTAATACGACGATTTAAAGCTCATATCAGGTTTTTCTGGTATTTCCACTGTTTTACGACGATTTAACGCTCTTATAAGGTTTTTCTGGTATTTTCACTGTTTAACGACGATTTAAAGCTCTTATCAGGTTTTTCTGGTGTTTTCACTGTTTTACGACGATTTAACGCTCTAATAAGGTTTTTCTGGTGTTTTCACTGTTTTACGACGAATTAACGCCCTTATAAGGTTTTTCTGGTATTTTCACTGTTTGACGACGATTCAACGCTCTTATAAGGTTTTTCTGGTAATTTCACTGTTTTCAACGATTAAACGCTCTTATAAAGTTTTTCTGGTATTTCCACTGTTTTACGACGATTTAACGCTCTTATAAGGTTTTTCTGGTGTTTTAACTGTTTTACGACGATTTAACGCCCTTATAAGGTTTTTCTGGTATTTTCACTGTTTCACGACGATTTAACATTCTTATAAGGTTTTTCTGGTATTTTCACTATTTTACGATGAATTAACGCTCTTCAAAGATTTCTCTGGTATTTTCACTGTTTTACGACAATTTAACGCTCTTATAAGGTTTATCTGGTATTTTCACTGTTTTACGACGATTTGACAAATTTGAATGGTTTTTCAATGATTTTTGGTGTAAACACGACGATTTATTACATTTTAATATTTTTTCTATATTTTACAGCGTTTAAATACGATTTGACGCTCTTATATGGTTTTTCTGGTATTTTCACTGTTTAACGACGATTTAAAGCTCTTATCATGTTTTTCTGGTGTTTTCACTGTTTTACGACGATTTAACGCTCTTATAAGGTTTTTCTGGTGTTTTCACTGTTTTACGACGAATTAACGCCCTTATAAGGTTTTTCTGGTATTTTCACTGTTTGACGACGATTCAACGCTCTTATAAGGTTTTTCTGGTATTTCCACTGTTTTCAACGATTTAACGCTCTTATAAGGTTTTTCTGGTATTTCCACTGTTTTACGACGATTTAACGCTCTTATAAGGTTTTTCTGGTATTTCCACTGTTTTACGACGATTTAACGCTCTAATAAGGTTTTTCTGGTATTTTCACTGTTTTACGACGATTTAACGCTCTTATAAGGTTTTTCTGGTATTTCCACTGTTTTACGACGATTTAACGCTCTTATAAGGTTTTTCTGGTATTTTCACTGTTTTACGACGATTGGAAGCTCTTATAAGGTTTTTCTGCTTTTTTCACTGTTTTACGACAATTTAACGCTTTTATAAGGGTTTTCTGGTGTTTTAACTGTTTTACGACGATTTAACGCTCTAATAAGGTTTTCTGGTATTTCCACTGTTTGACGACGATAGGTTTTCACTGTTTTACGACAATTTAACGCTCTTATAAGGTTTATCTGGTATTTTCACTATTTTACGATGATTTGACAAATTTAAAGGGTTTTTCAATGATTTTTAGTGTAAATACGACGATTTATTACAATTTTAATATTTTTTCTATATTTTACAGCGTTTTCAGACGATTTGACGCTCTTATACTATTTTTCTGGTATTTTCAAAGTTTTACGACGATTTAAAGCTTTTATAAGGTTTTTCTGGTGTTTTCACTGTTTTACGACGATTTAACGCTCTTTTAAGGTTTTTCTGGTATTTTCACTGTTTTACGACGATTTAACGCTCTTTTAAGGTTTTTCTGGTGTTTTAACTGTTTTACGACGATTAAACGCCCTTATAAGGTTTTTCGGGTATTTTCACTGTTTTACGACAATTTCACGCTCTTATAAGGGTTTTCTGGTATTTCCACTGTTTGACGACGATGTGTTTTTACTGTTTTACGACAATTTAACGCTCTTATAAGGTTTATCTGGTTTTTTCACTGTTTAACGACGATTTAACGCCCTTATAAGGTTTTTCAGGTATTTTCACTGTTTGACGACGATTCAACGCTCTTATAAGGTTTTTCTGGTATTTTCACTGTTTTACGACGATTTAACGTTCTGATAAGGTTTTTCTGGTATTTCCACTGTTTTACGACGATTGAACGCTCTTATAAGGTTTTTCTGGTATTTCCACTGTTTTACGACAATTTAACGCTCTTATAAGGTTTTTCTGATATTTTCACTGTTTTACGACAATTTAACGCTCTTATAAAGGTTTTCTGGTATTTCCACTGTTTTACGACGATTTAACGGTCTTATAAGGTTTTTCTGGTGTTTTCAGTGTTTTACGACGATTTAACGCTCTTATGAGATTTTTCTAGTACTTTCACTATTTTACGATGACTTTACGCTCTTATAAGTTTTTTCTGGTATTTTCACTGTTTTACGACAATTTAACGCTCTTATAAGGGTTTTCTGGTATTTCCACTGTTTTACGACGATTTAACGCTCTTTTAAGGTTTTTCTGGTGTTTTCACTGTTTTACGACGATTTAACGCTCTTATAAGGTTTTTCTGGTGTTTTCACTGTTTAACGACGATTTAATGCCCTTATAAGGTTTTTCTGGTATTTTCACTGTTTGACGACGATTCAACGCTCTTATAAGGTTTTTCTGGTAATTTCACTGTTTTCAACGATTCAACGCTCTTATAAAGTTTTTCTGGTATTTCCACTGTTTTACGACGATTTAACGCTCTTATAAGGTTTTTCTGGTGTTTTAACTGTTTTACGACGATTTAACGCCCTTGTAAGGTTTTTCTGGTATTTTCACTGTTTTACGACAATTTAACGCTCTTATAAGGGTTTTCTGGTATTTCCACTGTTTTACGACGATTTAACGCTCTTATAAGGTTTTTCTGGTGTTTTCACTGTTTTACGACGATTAAACGCTCTTATAAGGTTTTTCTGGTATTTTCACTTTTTTACGATGATTTAACGCTCTTATAAGTTTTTTCTGGTGTTTTCACTGTTTTACGACAATTTAACGCTCTTATAAGGTTTATCTGGTATTTTCACTGTTTTACGACGATTGAACGCTCTTTTAAGATTTTTCTGGTATTTCCACATTTTTACGACGATTTAACGCTCTTATAAGATTTTTCTAGTACTTTCACTATTTTACGATGACTTTACGCTCTCATAAGTTTTTTCTGGTATTTTCACTGTTTTACGACGATTTAACGTTCTGATAAGGTTTTTCTGGTATTTCCACTGTTTTACGACGATTTAACGCTCTAAAAAGGTTTTTCTGGTATTTCCACTGTTTTACGACGATTTGTTTTCACTGTTTTACGAAAATTTAACGCTCTTATAAGGTTTTTCTGGTATTTTCACTGTTTAACGACGATTTAACGCTCTTATAAGGTTTTTCTGGTATTTTCACTGTTTTACGACGATTTAACGCTCTTAAAAGGTTTTTCTGGTATTTCCACTCTTTTACGACGATTTAACGCTCTTATGAGGTTTTTCTGGTATTTCCACTGTTTTACGACGATTTAAAGCTTTATAAGGTTTTTCTGGTGTTTTCACTGTTTTACGACGATTTAACGCTCTCATACTGTTTTTTTGGTATTTTCACTGTTTTACGACGATTTAAAGCTCTTATAAGGTTTTTCTGGTGATTTCACTGTTTTACGACGATTTAACAAATTTTAAGGGTTTTTCAATGACTTTTAGTGTAAATACAATGATTTATTACATTTTAATATTTTTTCTATATTTTACAGCGTTTAAAGACGATTTGACGCTCTTATATGGATTTTAGGGTATTTTCACTGTTATACGACGATTTAAAGCTCTTATCAGGTTTTTCTGGTATTTCCACTGTTTTACGACGATTTAACGCTCTTATAAGGTTTTTCTGGTATTTCCACTGTTTTACGACGATTTAACGCCCTTATTAGGATTTTCTGGTGTTTTCACTGTTTTACGACGATTTAACGCCCTTATTGGGTTTTTGGTATTTTCACTGTTTGACGACGATTCAAAGCTCTTGTAAGGTTTTTCTGGTATTTTCACTGTTTTCAACGATTTAACGCTCCTATAAGGTTTTTCTGGTATTTCCACTGTTTTACGACGATTTAAAGCTCTTATAAGGATTTTCTGGTGCTTTCACTGTTATTTCCCTTATTGGGTTTTTCTGGTATTTTCACTGTTTGACGACAATTCAAAGCTCTTATAAGGTTTTTCTGGTATTTTCACTGTTTTCAACGATTTAACGCTCCTATAAGGTTTTTCTGGTATTTCCACTGTTTTACGACGATTTAAAGCTCTTATAAGGATTTTCTGGTATCTTCACTGTTAAAAGACGATTTAACGCTCTTATAAGGTTTTTCTGGTATTTTAACTGGTTTCCGACGATTCAACGCTCTTATAAGGTTTTTCTGGTATTTTCACTATTTTAAGACGATTAAACGCTCTTTTTTAGGTTTTTTTGGTATTTTCACTGTTTCACGACGATTCAACGCTCTCATAAGGTTTTTCTGGTATTTTCACTGTTTTACGACAATTCGACGCTCTTATAAGGTTTTTCTGGTATTTCCACTGTTTTACGACGATTTAACGCTCTTTTAAGGTTTTTCTGGTATTTCCACTGTTTTACGATGATTTAACGCTCTGATAAGGTTTTTCTGGTATTTTCACTGTTTAACGACGATTTAAAACTCGAATAAAGTTTTTCAGGTATTTTCACTGTTTTTCGACGATTTAACGCTCTTAAAAGGTTTTTCTGGTATTTTCACTGTTTTACGTCAATTTAACGCTCTTATAAAGGTTTTCAGGTATTTCCACTGTTTTACGACGATTAAACGTTCTTATAAGGTTTTTCTGGTGTTTTCACTGTTTTACGACGATTTAACGCTCTTATAAGGTTTTTCTGGTATTTTCACTATTTTACGATGACTTAACGCTGTTATAAGTTTTTTCTGGTATTTTCACTGTTTTACGACGATTTAACGCTGTTATAAGGTTTTTCTGGTGTTTTCACTGTTTTACGACAATTTAACGCTCTTATAAGGTTTATCTGGTATTTTCACTGTTTTACGACGATTTGACAAATTTGAATGGTTTTTCAATGATATTTAGTGAAAATACGACGATTTATTACATTTTAATATTTTTTCTATATTTTACAGCGTTTTAAGACGACTTGACGCTATTATACTGTTTTTCTGGTATTTTCACTGTTTTACGACGATTTAACGCACTTATAAGGTTTTTCTGTTGATTTCACTGTTTTACGACAATTTAGCGCTCTTTTACTGTTTTTCTGGTATTTTCTCTGTTTTACGACGATTTAAAGCTCTTATAAGGTTTTTCTGGTGATTTCACTGTTTTACGACGATTTAACAAATTTTAAGGGTTTTCCAATGATATTTAGTGTAAATACGATGATTTATTACATTTTAATATTTTTTCTATATTTTACAGCGTTTAAAGACGATTCGACGCTCTTATATGGATTTTCTGGTATTTTCACTGTAATACGACGATTTAAAGCTCATATCAGGTTTTTCTGGTATTTCCACTGTTTTACGACGATTTAACGCTCTTATAAGGTTTTTCTGGTATTTTCACTGTTTAACGACGATTTAAAGCTCTTATAAGGATTTTCTGGTGTTTTCGCTGTTTTACGACAATTTAACGCTCTTATAAGGTTTATCTGGTATTTTCACTGTTTTACGACGATTTAACAAATTTTAAGGGTTTTCCAATGATATTTAGTGTAAATACGATGATTTATTACATTTTAATATTTTTTCTATATTTTACAGCGTTTAAAGACGATTCGACGCTCTTATATGGATTTTCTGGTATTTTCACTGTAATACGACGATTTAAAGCTCATATCAGGTTTTTCTGGTATTTCCACTGTTTTACGACGATTTAACGCTCTTATAAGGTTTTTCTGGTATTTTCACTGTTTAACGACGATTTAAAGCTCTTATCAGGTTTTTCTGGTGTTTTCACTGTTTTACGACGATTTAACGCTCTAATAAGGTTTTTCTGGTGTTTTCACTGTTTTACGACGAATTAACGCCCTTATAAGGTTTTTCTGGTATTTTCACTGTTTGACGACGATTCAACGCTCTTATAAGGTTTTTCTGGTAATTTCACTGTTTTCAACGATTAAACGCTCTTATAAAGTTTTTCTGGTATTTCCACTGTTTTACGACGATTTAACGCTCTTATAAGGTTTTTCTGGTGTTTTAACTGTTTTACGACGATTTAACGCCCTTATAAGGTTTTTCTGGTATTTTCACTGTTTCACGACGATTTAACATTCTTATAAGGTTTTTCTGGTATTTTCACTATTTTACGATGAATTAACGCTCTTCAAAGATTTCTCTGGTATTTTCACTGTTTTACGACAATTTAACGCTCTTATAAGGTTTATCTGGTATTTTCACTGTTTTACGACGATTTGACAAATTTGAATGGTTTTTCAATGATTTTTGGTGTAAACACGACGATTTATTACATTTTAATATTTTTTCTATATTTTACAGCGTTTAAATACGATTTGACGCTCTTATATGGTTTTTCTGGTATTTTCACTGTTTAACGACGATTTAAAGCTCTTATCATGTTTTTCTGGTGTTTTCACTGTTTTACGACGATTTAACGCTCTTATAAGGTTTTTCTGGTGTTTTCACTGTTTTACGACGAATTAACGCCCTTGTAAGGTTTTTCTGGTATTTTCACTGTTTGACGACGATTCAACGCTCTTATAAGGTTTTTCTGGTATTTCCACTGTTTTCAACGATTTAACGCTCTTATAAGGTTTTTCTGGTATTTCCACTGTTTTACGACGATTTAACGCTCTTATAAGGTTTTTCTGGTATTTCCACTGTTTTACGACGATTTAACGCTCTAATAAGGTTTTTCTGGTATTTTCACTGTTTTACGACGATTTAACGCTCTTATAAGGTTTTTCTGGTATTTCCACTGTTTTACGACGATTTAACGCTCTTATAAGGTTTTTCTGGTATTTTCACTGTTTTACGACGATTGGAAGCTCTTATAAGGTTTTTCTGCTTTTTTCACTGTTTTACGACAATTTAACGCTTTTATAAGGGTTTTCTGGTGTTTTAACTGTTTTACGACGATTTAACGCTCTAATAAGGTTTTCTGGTATTTCCACTGTTTGACGACGATAGGTTTTCACTGTTTTACGACAATTTAACGCTCTTATAAGGTTTATCTGGTATTTTCACTATTTTACGATGATTTGACAAATTTAAAGGGTTTTTCAATGATTTTTAGTGTAAATACGACGATTTATTACAATTTTAATATTTTTTCTATATTTTACAGCGTTTTCAGACGATTTGACGCTCTTATACTATTTTTCTGGTATTTTCAAAGTTTTACGACGATTTAAAGCTTTTATAAGGTTTTTCTGGTGTTTTCACTGTTTTACGACGATTTAACGCTCTTTTAAGGTTTTTCTGGTATTTTCACTGTTTTACGACGATTTAACGCTCTTTTAAGGTTTTTCTGGTGTTTTAACTGTTTTACGACGATTAAACGCCCTTATAAGGTTTTTCGGGTATTTTCACTGTTTTACGACAATTTCACGCTCTTATAAGGGTTTTCTGGTATTTCCACTGTTTGACGACGATGTGTTTTTACTGTTTTACGACAATTTAACGCTCTTATAAGGTTTATCTGGTGTTTTCACTGTTTAACGACGATTTAACGCCCTTATAAGGTTTTTCAGGTATTTTCACTGTTTGACGACGATTCAACGCTCTTATAAGGTTTTTCTGGTATTTTCACTGTTTTACGACGATTTTACGCTCTTATAAGGTTTTTCTGGTGTTTTCACTGTTTAACGACGATTTAACGCCCTTATAAGGTTTTTCTGGTATTTTCACTGTTTGACGACGATTCAACGCTCTTATAAGGTTTTTCTGGTATTTCCACTGTTTTACGACGATTTAACGCTCTTATAAGGTTTTTCTGGTGTTTTCACTGTTTAACGACGATTTAACGCCCTTATAAGGTTTTTCTGGTATTTTCACTGTTTGACGACGATTCAACGCTCTTATAAGGTTTTTCTGGTATTTCCACTGTTTTACGACGATTTAACGCTCTTATAAGGTTTTTCTGGTATTTTCACTGTTTCACGACGATTTAACATTCTTATAAGGTTTTTCTGGTATTTTCACTATTTTACGATGAATTAACGCTCTTCAAAGATTTCTCTGGTATTTTCACTGTTTTACGACAATTTAACGCTCTTATAAGGTTTATCTGGTATTTTCACTGTTTTACGACGATTTGACAAATTTGAATGGTTTTTCAATGATTTTTGGTGTAAACACGACGATTTATTACATTTTAATATTTTTTCTATATTTTACAGCGTTTAAATACGATTTGACGCTCTTATATGGTTTTTCTGGTATTTTCACTGTTTAACGACGATTTAAAGCTCTTATCATGTTTTTCTGGTGTTTTCACTGTTTTACGACGATTTAACGCTCTTATAAGGTTTTTCTGGTGTTTTCACTGTTTTACGACGAATTAACGCCCTTATAAGGTTTTTCTGGTATTTTCACTGTTTGACGACGATTCAACGCTCTTATAAGGTTTTTCTGGTATTTCCACTGTTTTCAACGATTTAACGCTCTTATAAGGTTTTTCTGGTATTTCCACTGTTTTACGACGATTTAACGCTCTTATAAGGTTTTTCTGGTATTTCCACTGTTTTACGACGATTTAACGCTCTAATAAGGTTTTTCTGGTATTTTCACTGTTTTACGACGATTTAACGCTCTTATAAGGTTTTTCTGGTATTTCCACTGTTTTACGACGATTTAACGCTCTTATAAGGTTTTTCTGGTATTTTCACTGTTTTACGACGATTGGAAGCTCTTATAAGGTTTTTCTGCTTTTTTCACTGTTTTACGACAATTTAACGCTTTTATAAGGGTTTTCTGGTGTTTTAACTGTTTTACGACGATTTAACGCTCTAATAAGGTTTTCTGGTATTTCCACTGTTTGACGACGATAGGTTTTCACTGTTTTACGACAATTTAACGCTCTTATAAGGTTTATCTGGTATTTTCACTATTTTACGATGATTTGACAAATTTAAAGGGTTTTTCAATGATTTTTAGTGTAAATACGACGATTTATTACAATTTTAATATTTTTTCTATATTTTACAGCGTTTTCAGACGATTTGACGCTCTTATACTATTTTTCTGGTATTTTCAAAGTTTTACGACGATTTAAAGCTTTTATAAGGTTTTTCTGGTGTTTTCACTGTTTTACGACGATTTAACGCTCTTTTAAGGTTTTTCTGGTATTTTCACTGTTTTACGACGATTTAACGCTCTTTTAAGGTTTTTCTGGTGTTTTAACTGTTTTACGACGATTAAACGCCCTTATAAGGTTTTTCGGGTATTTTCACTGTTTTACGACAATTTCACGCTCTTATAAGGGTTTTCTGGTATTTCCACTGTTTGACGACGATGTGTTTTTACTGTTTTACGACAATTTAACGCTCTTATAAGGTTTATCTGGTGTTTTCACTGTTTAACGACGATTTAACGCCCTTATAAGGTTTTTCAGGTATTTTCACTGTTTGACGACGATTCAACGCTCTTATAAGGTTTTTCTGGTATTTCCACTGTTTTACGACGATTTAACGCTCTTTTAAGGTTTTTCTGGTATTTCCACTGTTTTACGATGATTTAACGCTCTGATAAGGTTTTTCTGGTATTTTCACTGTTTAACGACGATTTAAAACTCGAATAAAGTTTTTCAGGTATTTTCACTGTTTTTCGACGATTTAACGCTCTTAAAAGGTTTTTCTGGTATTTTCACTGTTTTACGTCAATTTAACGCTCTTATAAAGGTTTTCAGGTATTTCCACTGTTTTACGACGATTAAACGTTCTTATAAGGTTTTTCTGGTGTTTTCACTGTTTTACGACGATTTAACGCTCTTATAAGGTTTTTCTGGTATTTTCACTATTTTACGATGACTTAACGCTGTTATAAGTTTTTTCTGGTATTTTCACTGTTTTACGACGATTTAACGCTGTTATAAGGTTTTTCTGGTGTTTTCACTGTTTTACGACAATTTAACGCTCTTATAAGGTTTATCTGGTATTTTCACTGTTTTACGACGATTTGACAAATTTGAATGGTTTTTCAATGATATTTAGTGAAAATACGACGATTTATTACATTTTAATATTTTTTCTATATTTTACAGCGTTTTAAGACGACTTGACGCTATTATACTGTTTTTCTGGTATTTTCACTGTTTTACGACGATTTAACGCACTTATAAGGTTTTTCTGGTGATTTCACTGTTTTACGACAATTTAGCGCTCTTTTACTGTTTTTCTGGTATTTTCTCTGTTTTACGACGATTTAAAGCTCTTATAAGGTTTTTCTGGTGATTTCACTGTTTTACGACGATTTAACAAATTTTAAGGGTTTTCCAATGATATTTAGTGTAAATACGATGATTTATTACATTTTAATATTTTTTCTATATTTTACAGCGTTTAAAGACGATTCGACGCTCTTATATGGATTTTCTGGTATTTTCACTGTAATACGACGATTTAAAGCTCATATCAGGTTTTTCTGGTATTTCCACTGTTTTACGACGATTTAACGCTCTTATAAGGTTTTTCTGGTATTTTCACTGTTTAACGACGATTTAAAGCTCTTATCAGGTTTTTCTGGTGTTTTCACTGTTTTACGACGATTTAACGCTCTAATAAGGTTTTTCTGGTGTTTTCACTGTTTTACGACGAATTAACGCCCTTATAAGGTTTTTCTGGTATTTTCACTGTTTGACGACGATTCAACGCTCTTATAAGGTTTTTCTGGTAATTTCACTGTTTTCAACGATTAAACGCTCTTATAAAGTTTTTCTGGTATTTCCACTGTTTTACGACGATTTAACGCTCTTATAAGGTTTTTCTGGTGTTTTAACTGTTTTACGACGATTTAACGCCCTTATAAGGTTTTTCTGGTATTTTCACTGTTTCACGACGATTTAACATTCTTATAAGGTTTTTCTGGTATTTTCACTATTTTACGATGAATTAACGCTCTTCAAAGATTTCTCTGGTATTTTCACTGTTTTACGACAATTTAACGCTCTTATAAGGTTTATCTGGTATTTTCACTGTTTTACGACGATTTGACAAATTTGAATGGTTTTTCAATGATTTTTGGTGTAAACACGACGATTTATTACATTTTAATATTTTTTCTATATTTTACAGCGTTTAAATACGATTTGACGCTCTTATATGGTTTTTCTGGTATTTTCACTGTTTAACGACGATTTAAAGCTCTTATCATGTTTTTCTGGTGTTTTCACTGTTTTACGACGATTTAACGCTCTTATAAGGTTTTTCTGGTGTTTTCACTGTTTTACGACGAATTAACGCCCTTATAAGGTTTTTCTGGTATTTTCACTGTTTGACGACGATTCAACGCTCTTATAAGGTTTTTCTGGTATTTCCACTGTTTTCAACGATTTAACGCTCTTATAAGGTTTTTCTGGTATTTCCACTGTTTTACGACGATTTAACGCTCTTATAAGGTTTTTCTGGTATTTCCACTGTTTTACGACGATTTAACGCTCTAATAAGGTTTTTCTGGTATTTTCACTGTTTTACGACGATTTAACGCTCTTATAAGGTTTTTCTGGTATTTCCACTGTTTTACGACGATTTAACGCTCTTATAAGGTTTTTCTGGTATTTTCACTGTTTTACGACGATTGGAAGCTCTTATAAGGTTTTTCTGCTTTTTTCACTGTTTTACGACAATTTAACGCTTTTATAAGGGTTTTCTGGTGTTTTAACTGTTTTACGACGATTTAACGCTCTAATAAGGTTTTCTGGTATTTCCACTGTTTGACGACGATAGGTTTTCACTGTTTTACGACAATTTAACGCTCTTATAAGGTTTATCTGGTATTTTCACTATTTTACGATGATTTGACAAATTTAAAGGGTTTTTCAATGATTTTTAGTGTAAATACGACGATTTATTACAATTTTAATATTTTTTCTATATTTTACAGCGTTTTCAGACGATTTGACGCTCTTATACTATTTTTCTGGTATTTTCAAAGTTTTACGACGATTTAAAGCTTTTATAAGGTTTTTCTGGTGTTTTCACTGTTTTACGACGATTTAACGCTCTTTTAAGGTTTTTCTGGTATTTTCACTGTTTTACGACGATTTAACGCTCTTTTAAGGTTTTTCTGGTGTTTTAACTGTTTTACGACGATTAAACGCCCTTATAAGGTTTTTCGGGTATTTTCACTGTTTTACGACAATTTCACGCTCTTATAAGGGTTTTCTGGTATTTCCACTGTTTGACGACGATGTGTTTTTACTGTTTTACGACAATTTAACGCTCTTATAAGGTTTATCTGGTTTTTTCACTGTTTAACGACGATTTAACGCCCTTATAAGGTTTTTCAGGTATTTTCACTGTTTGACGACGATTCAACGCTCTTATAAGGTTTTTCTGGTATTTTCACTGTTTTACGACGATTTAACGTTCTGATAAGGTTTTTCTGGTATTTCCACTGTTTTACGACGATTGAACGCTCTTATAAGGTTTTTCTGGTATTTCCACTGTTTTACGACAATTTAACGCTCTTATAAGGTTTTTCTGATATTTTCACTGTTTTACGACAATTTAACGCTCTTATAAAGGTTTTCTGGTATTTCCACTGTTTTACGACGATTTAACGGTCTTATAAGGTTTTTCTGGTGTTTTCAGTGTTTTACGACGATTTAACGCTCTTATGAGATTTTTCTAGTACTTTCACTATTTTACGATGACTTTACGCTCTTATAAGTTTTTTCTGGTATTTTCACTGTTTTACGACAATTTAACGCTCTTATAAGGGTTTTCTGGTATTTCCACTGTTTTACGACGATTTAACGCTCTTTTAAGGTTTTTCTGGTGTTTTCACTGTTTTACGACGATTTAACGCTCTTATAAGGTTTTTCTGGTGTTTTCACTGTTTAACGACGATTTAATGCCCTTATAAGGTTTTTCTGGTATTTTCACTGTTTGACGACGATTCAACGCTCTTATAAGGTTTTTCTGGTAATTTCACTGTTTTCAACGATTCAACGCTCTTATAAAGTTTTTCTGGTATTTCCACTGTTTTACGACGATTTAACGCTCTTATAAGGTTTTTCTGGTGTTTTAACTGTTTTACGACGATTTAACGCCCTTGTAAGGTTTTTCTGGTATTTTCACTGTTTTACGACAATTTAACGCTCTTATAAGGGTTTTCTGGTATTTCCACTGTTTTACGACGATTTAACGCTCTTATAAGGTTTTTCTGGTGTTTTCACTGTTTTACGACGATTAAACGCTCTTATAAGGTTTTTCTGGTATTTTCACTTTTTTACGATGATTTAACGCTCTTATAAGTTTTTTCTGGTGTTTTCACTGTTTTACGACAATTTAACGCTCTTATAAGGTTTATCTGGTATTTTCACTGTTTTACGACGATTGAACGCTCTTTTAAGATTTTTCTGGTATTTCCACATTTTTACGACGATTTAACGCTCTTATAAGATTTTTCTAGTACTTTCACTATTTTACGATGACTTTACGCTCTCATAAGTTTTTTCTGGTATTTTCACTGTTTTACGACGATTTAACGTTCTGATAAGGTTTTTCTGGTATTTCCACTGTTTTACGACGATTTAACGCTCTAAAAAGGTTTTTCTGGTATTTCCACTGTTTTACGACGATTTGTTTTCACTGTTTTACGAAAATTTAACGCTCTTATAAGGTTTTTCTGGTATTTTCACTGTTTAACGACGATTTAACGCTCTTATAAGGTTTTTCTGGTATTTTCACTGTTTTACGACGATTTAACGCTCTTAAAAGGTTTTTCTGGTATTTCCACTCTTTTACGACGATTTAACGCTCTTATGAGGTTTTTCTGGTATTTCCACTGTTTTACGACGATTTAAAGCTTTATAAGGTTTTTCTGGTGTTTTCACTGTTTTACGACGATTTAACGCTCTCATACTGTTTTTTTGGTATTTTCACTGTTTTACGACGATTTAAAGCTCTTATAAGGTTTTTTCTGGTGATTTCACTGTTTTACGACGATTTAACAAATTTTAAGGGTTTTTCAATGACTTTTAGTGTAAATACAATGATTTATTACATTTTAATATTTTTTCTATATTTTACAGCGTTTAAAGACGATTTGACGCTCTTATATGGATTTTAGGGTATTTTCACTGTTATACGACGATTTAAAGCTCTTATCAGGTTTTTCTGGTATTTCCACTGTTTTACGACGATTTAACGCTCTTATAAGGTTTTTCTGGTATTTCCACTGTTTTACGACGATTTAACGCCCTTATTAGGATTTTCTGGTGTTTTCACTGTTTTACGACGATTTAACGCCCTTATTGGGTTTTTGGTATTTTCACTGTTTGACGACGATTCAAAGCTCTTGTAAGGTTTTTCTGGTATTTTCACTGTTTTCAACGATTTAACGCTCCTATAAGGTTTTTCTGGTATTTCCACTGTTTTACGACGATTTAAAGCTCTTATAAGGATTTTCTGGTGCTTTCACTGTTATTTCCCTTATTGGGTTTTTCTGGTATTTTCACTGTTTGACGACAATTCAAAGCTCTTATAAGGTTTTTCTGGTATTTTCACTGTTTTCAACGATTTAACGCTCCTATAAGGTTTTTCTGGTATTTCCACTGTTTTACGACGATTTAAAGCTCTTATAAGGATTTTCTGGTATCTTCACTGTTAAAAGACGATTTAACGCTCTTATAAGGTTTTTCTGGTATTTTAACTGGTTTCCGACGATTCAACGCTCTTATAAGGTTTTTCTGGTATTTTCACTATTTTAAGACGATTAAACGCTC
Organism: Hesperophylax consimilis; assembly: GCF_061612785.1. Classification (NCBI taxonomy): domain Eukaryota; kingdom Metazoa; phylum Arthropoda; class Insecta; order Trichoptera; family Limnephilidae; genus Hesperophylax; species Hesperophylax consimilis. The sequence continues at coordinate 67,097 of NW_028301282.1, forward strand.
TTTTTTAGGTTTTTTTTGGTATTTTCACTGTTTCACGACGATTCAACGCTCTCATAAGGTTTTTCTGGTATTTTCACTGTTTTACGACAATTCGACGCTCTTATAAGGTTTTTCTGGTATTTCCACTGTTTTACGACGATTTAACGCTCTTTTAAGGTTTTTCTGGTATTTCCACTGTTTTACGATGATTTAACGCTCTGATAAGGTTTTTCTGGTATTTTCACTGTTTAACGACGATTTAAAACTCGAATAAAGTTTTTCAGGTATTTTCACTGTTTTTCGACGATTTAACGCTCTTAAAAGGTTTTTCTGGTATTTTCACTGTTTTACGTCAATTTAACGCTCTTATAAAGGTTTTCAGGTATTTCCACTGTTTTACGACGATTAAACGTTCTTATAAGGTTTTTCTGGTGTTTTCACTGTTTTACGACGATTTAACGCTCTTATAAGGTTTTTCTGGTATTTTCACTATTTTACGATGACTTAACGCTGTTATAAGTTTTTTCTGGTATTTTCACTGTTTTACGACGATTTAACGCTGTTATAAGGTTTTTCTGGTGTTTTCACTGTTTTACGACAATTTAACGCTCTTATAAGGTTTATCTGGTATTTTCACTGTTTTACGACGATTTGACAAATTTGAATGGTTTTTCAATGATATTTAGTGAAAATACGACGATTTATTACATTTTAATATTTTTTCTATATTTTACAGCGTTTTAAGACGACTTGACGCTATTATACTGTTTTTCTGGTATTTTCACTGTTTTACGACGATTTAACGCACTTATAAGGTTTTTCTGTTGATTTCACTGTTTTACGACAATTTAGCGCTCTTTTACTGTTTTTCTGGTATTTTCTCTGTTTTACGACGATTTAAAGCTCTTATAAGGTTTTTCTGGTGATTTCACTGTTTTACGACGATTTAACAAATTTTAAGGGTTTTCCAATGATATTTAGTGTAAATACGATGATTTATTACATTTTAATATTTTTTCTATATTTTACAGCGTTTAAAGACGATTCGACGCTCTTATATGGATTTTCTGGTATTTTCACTGTAATACGACGATTTAAAGCTCATATCAGGTTTTTCTGGTATTTCCACTGTTTTACGACGATTTAACGCTCTTATAAGGTTTTTCTGGTATTTTCACTGTTTAACGACGATTTAAAGCTCTTATAAGGATTTTCTGGTGTTTTCGCTGTTTTACGACAATTTAACGCTCTTATAAGGTTTATCTGGTATTTTCACTGTTTTACGACGATTTAACAAATTTTAAGGGTTTTCCAATGATATTTAGTGTAAATACGATGATTTATTACATTTTAATATTTTTTTCTATATTTTACAGCGTTTAAAGACGATTCGACGCTCTTATATGGATTTTCTGGTATTTTCACTGTAATACGACGATTTAAAGCTCATATCAGGTTTTTCTGGTATTTCCACTGTTTTACGACGATTTAACGCTCTTATAAGGTTTTTCTGGTATTTTCACTGTTTAACGACGATTTAAAGCTCTTATCAGGTTTTTCTGGTGTTTTCACTGTTTTACGACGATTTAACGCTCTAATAAGGTTTTTCTGGTGTTTTCACTGTTTTACGACGAATTAACGCCCTTATAAGGTTTTTCTGGTATTTTCACTGTTTGACGACGATTCAACGCTCTTATAAGGTTTTTCTGGTAATTTCACTGTTTTCAACGATTAAACGCTCTTATAAAGTTTTTCTGGTATTTCCACTGTTTTACGACGATTTAACGCTCTTATAAGGTTTTTCTGGTGTTTTAACTGTTTTACGACGATTTAACGCCCTTATAAGGTTTTTCTGGTATTTTCACTGTTTCACGACGATTTAACATTCTTATAAGGTTTTTCTGGTATTTTCACTATTTTACGATGAATTAACGCTCTTCAAAGATTTCTCTGGTATTTTCACTGTTTTACGACAATTTAACGCTCTTATAAGGTTTATCTGGTATTTTCACTGTTTTACGACGATTTGACAAATTTGAATGGTTTTTCAATGATTTTTGGTGTAAACACGACGATTTATTACATTTTAATATTTTTTCTATATTTTACAGCGTTTAAATACGATTTGACGCTCTTATATGGTTTTTCTGGTATTTTCACTGTTTAACGACGATTTAAAGCTCTTATCATGTTTTTCTGGTGTTTTCACTGTTTTACGACGATTTAACGCTCTTATAAGGTTTTTCTGGTGTTTTCACTGTTTTACGACGAATTAACGCCCTTGTAAGGTTTTTCTGGTATTTTCACTGTTTGACGACGATTCAACGCTCTTATAAGGTTTTTCTGGTATTTCCACTGTTTTCAACGATTTAACGCTCTTATAAGGTTTTTCTGGTATTTCCACTGTTTTACGACGATTTAACGCTCTTATAAGGTTTTTCTGGTATTTCCACTGTTTTACGACGATTTAACGCTCTAATAAGGTTTTTCTGGTATTTTCACTGTTTTACGACGATTTAACGCTCTTATAAGGTTTTTCTGGTATTTCCACTGTTTTACGACGATTTAACGCTCTTATAAGGTTTTTCTGGTATTTTCACTGTTTTACGACGATTGGAAGCTCTTATAAGGTTTTTCTGCTTTTTTCACTGTTTTACGACAATTTAACGCTTTTATAAGGGTTTTCTGGTGTTTTAACTGTTTTACGACGATTTAACGCTCTAATAAGGTTTTCTGGTATTTCCACTGTTTGACGACGATAGGTTTTCACTGTTTTACGACAATTTAACGCTCTTATAAGGTTTATCTGGTATTTTCACTATTTTACGATGATTTGACAAATTTAAAGGGTTTTTCAATGATTTTTAGTGTAAATACGACGATTTATTACAATTTTAATATTTTTTCTATATTTTACAGCGTTTTCAGACGATTTGACGCTCTTATACTATTTTTCTGGTATTTTCAAAGTTTTACGACGATTTAAAGCTTTTATAAGGTTTTTCTGGTGTTTTCACTGTTTTACGACGATTTAACGCTCTTTTAAGGTTTTTCTGGTATTTTCACTGTTTTACGACGATTTAACGCTCTTTTAAGGTTTTTCTGGTGTTTTAACTGTTTTACGACGATTAAACGCCCTTATAAGGTTTTTCGGGTATTTTCACTGTTTTACGACAATTTCACGCTCTTATAAGGGTTTTCTGGTATTTCCACTGTTTGACGACGATGTGTTTTTACTGTTTTACGACAATTTAACGCTCTTATAAGGTTTATCTGGTGTTTTCACTGTTTAACGACGATTTAACGCCCTTATAAGGTTTTTCAGGTATTTTCACTGTTTGACGACGATTCAACGCTCTTATAAGGTTTTTCTGGTATTTTCACTGTTTTACGACGATTTTACGCTCTTATAAGGTTTTTCTGGTGTTTTCACTGTTTAACGACGATTTAACGCCCTTATAAGGTTTTTCTGGTATTTTCACTGTTTGACGACGATTCAACGCTCTTATAAGGTTTTTCTGGTATTTCCACTGTTTTACGACGATTTAACGCTCTTACAAGGTTTTTCTGGTGTTTTATTTGTTTTACGACGATTTAACGCCCTTATAAGGTTTTTCTGGTATTTTCACTGTTTCACGACGATTTTACATTCTTATAAGGTTTTTCTGGTATTTTCACTATTTTACGATGAATTAACGCTCTTTAAAGATTTCTCTGGTATTTTCACTGTTTAACAACAATTTAACGCTCTTATAAGGTTTTTCTGGTGTTTTCACTGTTTTACGACGATTTAACGCTCTTATAAGGTTTTTCTGGTGTTTTCACTGTTTTACGACGAATTTACGCCCTTATAAGGTTTTTCTGGTATTTTCACTGTTTGACGACGATTCAACGCTCTTATAAGGTTTTTCTGGTATTTCCACTGTTTTCAACGATTTAACGCTCTTATAAGGTTTTTCTGGTATTTCCACTGTTTTAAGACGATTTAACGCTCTTATAAGGTTTTTCTGGTGTTTTCACTGTTTTACGACGATTTAACGCTCTTATAAGGTTTTTCTGGTGTTTTCACTGTTTTACGACGAATTTACGCCCTTATAAGGTTTTTCTGGTATTTTCACTGTTTGACGACGATTCAACGCTCTTATAAGGTTTTTCTGGTATTTCCACTGTTTTCAACGATTTAACGCTCTTATAAGGTTTTTCTGGTATTTTCACTGTTTTACGACGATTTAACGCTCTTATAAGGTTTTTCTGGTATTTCCACTGTTTTACGACGATTTAACGCTCTAATAAGGTTTTTCTGGTATTTTCACTGTTTTACGACGATTGGAAGCTCTTATAAGGTTTTTCTGCTATTTTCACTGTTTTACGACAATTTAACGCTTTTATAAGGGTTTTCTGGTGTTTTAACTGTTTTACGACGATTTAACGCACCTTTAAGATTTTTCTGGTATTTTCACTATTATACGATGACTTTACGCTCTTATAAGTTTTTTCTGGAATTTTCACTGTTTTACGACGATTTAACGCTCTTATAAGGTTTTTCTGGTATTTTCACTGTTTTACGAAGATTTAACGCTCTAATAAGGTTTTCTGGTATTTCCACTGTTTTACGACGATAGGTTTTCACTGTTTTACGAATATTTAACGCTCTTATAAGGTTTATCTGGTATTTTCACTATTTTACGATGATTTGACAAATTTAAAGGGTTTTTCAATGATTTTTAGTGTAAATACGACGATTTATTACAATTTTAATATTTTTTCTATATTTTACAGCGTTTTCAGACGATTTGACGCTCTCATACTATTTTTCTGGTATTTTCAAAGTTTTACGACGATTTAAAGCTTTTATAAGGTTTTTCTGGTGTTTTCACTGTTTTACGACGATTTAACGCCCTTTTAAGGTTTTTCTGGTATTTTCACTGTTTTACGACGATTTAACGCTCTTTTAAGGTTTTTCTGGTGTTTTAACTGTTTTACGACGATTAAACGCCCTTATAAGGTTTTTCGGGTATTTTCACTGTTTTACGACAATTTCACGCTCTTATAAGGGTTTTGTGGTATTTCCACTGTTTGACGACGATGTGTTTTTACTGTTTTACGACAATTTAACGCTCTTATAAGGTTTATCTGGTGTTTTCACTGTTTAACGACGATTTAACGCCCTTATAAGGTTTTTCAGGTATTTTCACTGTTTGACGACGATTCATTGCTCTTATAAGATTTTTATGGTATTTTCACTGTTTTACGACGATTTAACGCTCTTATAAGGTTTTTCTGGTGTTTTCACTGTTTAACGACGATTTAACGCCCTTATAAGGTTTTTCTGGTATTTTCACTGTTTGACGACGATTCAACGCTCTTATAAGGTTTTTCTGGTATTTCCACTGTTTTACGACGATTTAACGCTCTTACAAGGTTTTTCTGGTGTTTTATTTGTTTTACGACGATTTAACGCCCTTATAAGGTTTTTCTGGTATTTTCACTGTTTCACGACGATTTTACATTCTTATAAGGTTTTTCTGGTATTTTCACTATTTTACGATGAATTAACGCTCTTTTAAGATTTCTCTGGTATTTTCACTGTTTTACGACAATTTAACGCTCTTATAAGGTTTTTCTGGTGTTTTCACTGTTTTACGACGATTTAACGCTCTTATAAGGTTTTTCTGGTGTTTTCACTGTTTTACGACGAATAAACGCCCTTATAAGGTTTTTCTGGTATTTTCACTGTTTGACGACGATTCAACGCTCTTATAAGGTTTTTCTGGTATTTCCACTGTTTTCAACGATTTAACGCTCTTATAAGGTTTTTCTGGTATTTCCACTGTTTTAAGACGATTTAACGCTCTTATAAGGTTTTTCTGGTATTTCCACTGTTTTACGACGATTTAACGCTCTTATAAGGTTTTTCTGGTGATTTCACTGTTTTACGACGAGTTAGCGCTCTTTTACTGTTTTTCTGGTATTTTCACTGTTTTACGACGATTTTAAGCTCTTATAAGGTTTTTCTGGTGATTTCACTGTTTTACGACGATTTAGCGCTCTTATACTGTTTTTCTTGTGATTTCACCGTTTTACGACGATTTAACAAATTTTAAGGGTTTTTCAATGATTTTTAGTGTAAATACGATGATTTATTACATTTTAATATTTTTCCTATATTTTACAGCGTTTAAAGACGATTTGACGCTCTTATATGGATTTTCTGGTATTTTCACTGTTATACGACGATTTAAAGCTCTTATAAGGTTTTTCTGGTATTTCCACTGTTTTCAACGATTGAACGCTCTTATAAGGTTTTTCTGGTATTTCCACTGTTTTACGACGATTTAACGCTCTTATAAGGTTTTTCTTGTATTTCCACTGTTTTACGACGATTTAACGCTCTAATAAGGTTTTTCTGGTATTTTCACTGTTTTACGACGATTGGAAGCTCTTATAAGGTTTTTCTGCTATTTTCACTGTTTTACGACCATTTAACGCTTTTATAAGGGTTTTCTGGTGTTTTAACTGTTTTACGACGATTTAACGCACCTTTAAGATTTTTCTGGTATTTTCACTATTATACGATGACTTTACGCTCTTATAAGTTTTTTCTGGAATTTTCACTGTTTTACGACGATTTAACGCTCTTATAAGGTTTTTCTGGTATTTTCACTGTTTTACGAAGATTTAACGCTCTAATAAGGTTTTCTGGTATTTCCACTGTTTTACGACGATAGGTTTTCACTGTTTTACGAATATTTAACGCTCTTATAAGGTTTATCTGGTATTTTCACTATTTTACGATGATTTGACAAATTTAAAGGGTTTTTCAATGATTTTTAGTGTAAATACGACGATTTATTACAATTTTAATATTTTTTCTATATTTTACAGCGTTTTCAGACGATTTGACGCTCTCATACTATTTTTCTGGTATTTTCAAAGTTTTACGACGATTTAAAGCTTTTATAAGGTTTTTCTGGTGTTTTCACTGTTTTACGACGATTTAACGCCCTTTTAAGGTTTTTCTGGTATTTTCACTGTTTTACGACGATTTAAAGCTCTTATAAGGTTTTTCTGGTATTTCCACTGTTTTCAACGATTTAACGCTCTTATAAGGTTTTTCTGGTATTTCCACTGTTTTACGACGATTTAACGCTCTTATAAGGTTTTTCTGGTATTTCCACTGTTTTACGACGATTGGAAGCTCTTATAAGGTTTTTCTGCTATTTTCACTGTTTTACGACCATTTAACGCTTTTATAAGGGTTTTCTGGTGTTTTAACTGTTTTACGACGATTTAACGCACCTATAAGGTTTTTCAGGTATTTTTACTGTTTGACGACGATTCAACGCTCTTATAAGGTTTTTCTGGTATTTTCACTGTTTTACGACGATTTAACGCTCTTATAAGGTTTTTCTGGTATTTCCACTGTTTTACGACGATTTAACGCTCTTATAAGGTTTTTCTGGTGATTTCACTGTTTTACGACGAGTTAGCGCTCTTTTACTGTTTTTCTGGTATTTTCACTGTTTTACGACGATTTTAAGCTCTTATAAGGTTTTTCTGGTGATTTCACTGTTTTACGACGATTTAGCGCTCTTATACTGTTTTTCTTGTGATTTCACCGTTTTACGACGATTTAACAAATTTTAAGGGTTTTTCAATGATTTTTAGTGTAAATACGATGATTTATTACATTTTAATATTTTTCCTATATTTTACAGCGTTTAAAGACGATTTGACGCTCTTATATGGATTTTCTGGTATTTTCACTGTTATACGACGATTTAAAGCTCTTATAAGGTTTTTCTGGTATTTCCACTGTTTTCAACGATTTAACGCTCTTATAAGGTTTTTCTGGTATTTCCACTGTTTTACGACGATTTAAAGCTCTTATAAGGTTTTTCTGGTGTTTTCACTGATTTACGACGATTTAACGCTCTTATAAGGTTTTTCTGGTGTTTTCACTGTTTAACGACGATTTAACGCCCTTATAAGGTTTTTCAGGTATTTTCACTGTTTGACGACGATTCAACGCTCTTATAAGATTTTTATGGTATTTTCACTGTTTTACGACGATTTAACGCTCTTATAAGGTTTTTCTGGTGTTTTCACTGTTTAACGACGATTTAACGCCCTTTTAAGGTTTTTCTGGTATTTTCACTGTTTGACGACGATTCAACGCTCTTATAAGGTTTTTCTGGTATTTCCACTGTTTTACGACGATTTAACGCTCTTACAAGGTTTTTCTGGTGTTTTATTTGTTTTACGACGATTTAACGCCCTTATAAGGTTTTTCTGGTATTTTCACTGTTTCACGACGATTTTACATTCTTATAAGGTTTTTCTGGTATTTTCACTATTTTACGATGAATTAACGCTCTTTAAAGATTTCTCTGGTGTTTTCACTGTTTTACGACAATTTAACGCTCTTTTAAGGTTTTTCTGGTGTTTTCACTGTTTTACGACGATTTAACGCTCTTATAAGGTTTTTCTGGTGTTTTCACTGTTTTACGACGAATAAACGCCCTTATAAGGTTTTTCTGGTATTTTCACTGTTTGACGACGATTCAACGCTCTTATAAGGTTTTTCTGGTATTTCCACTGTTTTCAACGATTTAACGCTCTTATAAGGTTTTTCTGGTATTTCCACTGTTTTAAGACGATTTAACGCTCTTATAAGGTTTTTCTGGTATTTCCACTGTTTTACGACGATTTAACGCTCTTATAAGGTTTTTCTGGTGATTTCACTGTTTTACGACGAGTTAGCGCTCTTTTACTGTTTTTCTGGTATTTTCACTGTTTTACGACGATTTTAAGCTCTTATAAGGTTTTTCTGGTGATTTCACTGTTTTACGACGATTTAGCGCTCTTATACTGTTTTTCTTGTGATTTCACCGTTTTACGACGATTTAACAAATTTTAAGGGTTTTTCAATGATTTTTAGTGTAAATACGATGATTTATTACATTTTAATATTTTTCCTATATTTTACAGCGTTTAAAGACGATTTGACGCTCTTATATGGATTTTCTGGTATTTTCACTGTTATACGACGATTTAAAGCTCTTATAAGGTTTTTCTGGTATTTCCACTGTTTTCAACGATTTAACGCTCTTATAAGGTTTTTCTGGTATTTCCACTGTTTTACGACGATTTAACGCTCTTATAAGGTTTTTCTGGTATTTCCACTGTTTTACGACGATTGGAAGCTCTTATAAGGTTTTTCTGCTATTTTCACTGTTTTACGACCATTTAACGCTTTTATAAGGGTTTTCTGGTGTTTTAACTGTTTTACGACGATTTAACGCACCTATAAGGTTTTTCAGGTATTTTTACTGTTTGACGACGATTCAACGCTCTTATAAGGTTTTTCTGGTATTTTCACTGTTTTACGACGATTTAACGCTCTTATAAGGTTTTTCTGGTATTTCCACTGTTTTACGACGATTTAACGCTCTTATAAGGTTTTTCTGGTGATTTCACTGTTTTACGACGAGTTAGCGCTCTTTTACTGTTTTTCTGGTATTTTCACTGTTTTACGACGATTTTAAGCTCTTATAAGGTTTTTCTGGTGATTTCACTGTTTTACGACGATTTAGCGCTCTTATACTGTTTTTCTTGTGATTTCACCGTTTTACGACGATTTAACAAATTTTAAGGGTTTTTCAATGATTTTTAGTGTAAATACGATGATTTATTACATTTTAATATTTTTCCTATATTTTACAGCGTTTAAAGACGATTTGACGCTCTTATATGGATTTTCTGGTATTTTCACTGTTATACGACGATTTAAAGCTCTTATAAGGTTTTTCTGGTATTTCCACTGTTTTCAACGATTGAACGCTCTTATAAGGTTTTTCTGGTATTTCCACTGTTTTACGACGATTTAACGCTCTTATAAGGTTTTTCTGGTATTTCCACTGTTTTACGACGATTTAACGCTCTAATAAGGTTTTTCTGGTATTTTCACTGTTTTACGACGATTGGAAGCTCTTATAAGGTTTTTCTGCTATTTTCACTGTTTTACGACCATTTAACGCTTTTATAAGGGTTTTCTGGTGTTTTAACTGTTTTACGACGATTTAACGCACCTATAAGATTTTTCTGGTATTTTCACTATTATACGATGACTTTACGCCCTTTTAAGTTTTTTCTGGAATTTTCACTGTTTTACGACGATTTAACGCTCTTATAAGTTTTTTCTGGAATTTTCACTGTTTTACGATGATTTGATAAATTTAAAGGGTTTTTCAATGATTTTTAGTGTAAATACGACGATTTATTACAATTTTAATATTTTTTCTATATTTTACAGCTTTTTAAGACGATTTGACGCTCTTATACTATTTTTCTGGTATTTTTACTGTTTTACGACGATTTAAAGCTCTTTTAAGGTTTTTCTTGTGATTTCACTGTTTTACGACGATTAAACGCCCTTATTAGGTTTTTCGGGTATTTTCACTGTTTTACGACAATTTAACGCTCTTATAAGGGTTTTCTGGTATTTCCACTGTTTTACGACGATCGCTCTTATAAGGTTTTTCTGGAGTTTTCACTGTTTTACGACGATTTAACGCTCTTATAAGGTTTTTCTGGTATTTTCACTGTTTTACGACGATTTAACGCTCTAATAAGGTTTTCTGGTATTTCCACTGTTTGACGACGATGTGTTTTCCTTGTTCTACGACAATTTAACGCTCTTATAAGGTTTATCTGGTATTTTCACTGTTTTACGATGATTTGACAAATTTAAAGGGTTTTTCAATGATTTTTAGTGTAAATACGACGATTTATTACAATTTTAATATTTTTTCTATATTTTACAGCGTTTTAAGACGATGTGACGCTCTTTTACTATTTTTCTGGTATTTTCACTGTTTTACGACGATTTAAAGCTCTTATAAGGTTTTTCTGGAGTTTTCACTGTTTTACGACGATTTAACGCTCTTATAAGGTTTTTCTGGTATTTTCACTATTTTACGATGACTTAACGCTCTTAAAAGTTTTTTCTGTTATTTTCACTGTTTTACGACGATTGAACGCTGTTATAAGATTTTTCTGGTATTTCCACTGTTTTACGACGATTTAACGCTCTTATAGGGTTTTTCTGGTATTTCCACTGTTTTACGACGATTCAACGCTCTAAAAAGGTTTTTCTGGTATTTTCACTGTTTTACGACGATTCGACGCTCTTATAAGGTTTTTCTGGTATTTCCACTGTTTTCAACGATTTAACGCTCTTATAAGGTTTTTCTGGTATTTCCACTGTTTTACGACGATTTAACGCTCTTATAAGGTTTTCTTGGTATTTTCACTGTTTTACGACGATTTGACAAATTTTAAGGGTTTTCAATGATTTTTAGTGTAATACGACGATTTAACACATTTAATAATTTTTTTTTCTATATTTTACAGCGTTTTTAGACGACTTAACGCTTTAATATGGTTTTTCTGGTATTTTCACTGTTTTACGACGATTTTACGCTCTTATAAGGTTTTTTTCTGGTGTTTTAACTGTTTAACCACGATTTAACGCACTTATAAGGTTTTTCTGGTATTTCCACTGTTTTACGACGATTCAACGCTCTTATAAGGTTTTTCTGGTATTTTCACTGTTTTACGACGATTCGACGCTCTTATAAGGTTTTTCTGGTATTTCCACTGTTTTACGACGATTTAACGCTCTTATAAGGTTTTTCTGGTATTTCCACTGTTTTACGACGATTTAACGCTCTAATAAGGTTTTTCTGGTATTTTCACTGTTTTACGACGATTGGAAGCTCTTATAAGGTTTTTCTGCTATTTTCACTGTTTTACGACCATTTAACGCTTTTATAAGGGTTTTCTGGTGTTTTAACTGTTTTACGACGATTTAACGCACCTATAAGGTTTTTCAGGTATTTTTACTGTTTGACGACGATTCAACGCTCTTATAAGGTTTTTCTGGTATTTCCACTGTTTTACGACGATTTAACGCTCTAATAAGGTTTTTCTGGTATTTTCACTGTTTTACGACGATTGGAAGCTCTTATAAGGTTTTTCTGCTATTTTCACTGTTTTACGACGATTTAACGCTCTTATAAGGTTTTTCTGGTGTTTTCACTGTTTAACGACGATTTAACGCCCTTATAAGGTTTTTCTGGTATTTTCACTATTTGACGACGATTCAACGCTCTTATAAGGTTTTTCTGGTATTTCCACTGTTTTACGACGATTTAACGCTCTTACAAGGTTTTTCTGGTGTTTTATTTGTTTTACGACGATTTAACGCCCTTGTAAGGTTTTTCTGGTATTTTCACTGTTTCACGACGATTTTACATTCTTATAAGGTTTTTCTGGTATTTTCACTATTTTACGATGAATTAACGCTCTTTAAAGATTTCTCTGGTATTTTCACTGTTTTACGACAATTTAACGCTCTTATAAGGTTTTTCTGGTGTTTTCACTGTTTTACGACGATTTAACGCTCTTATAAGGTTTTTCTGGTGTTTTCACTGTTTTACGACGAATTAACGCCCTTATAAGGTTTTTCTGGTATTTTCACTGTTTGACGACGATTCAACGCTCTTATAAGGTTTTTCTGGTATTTCCACTGTTTTCAACGATTTAACGCTCTTATAAGGTTTTTCTGGTATTTCCACTGTTTTACGACGATTTAACGCTCTTATAAGGTTTTTCTGGTATTTCCACTGTTTTACGACGATTTAACGCTCTTATAAGGTTTTTCTGGTGATTTCACTGTTTTACGACGAGTTAGCGCTCTTTTACTGTTTTTCTGGTATTTTCACTGTTTTACGACGATTTTAAGCTCTTATAAGGTTTTTCTGGTGATTTCACTGTTTTACGACGATTTAGCGCTCTTATACTGTTTTTCTTGTGATTTCACCGTTTTACGACGATTTAACAAATTTTAAGGGTTTTTCAATGATTTTTAGTGTAAATACGATGATTTATTACATTTTAATATTTTTCCTATATTTTACAGCGTTTAAAGACGATTTGACGCTCTTATATGGATTTTCTGGTATTTTCACTGTTATACGACGATTTAAAGCTCTTATAAGGTTTTTCTGGTATTTCCACTGTTTTCAACGATTGAACGCTCTTATAAGGTTTTTCTGGTATTTCCACTGTTTTACGACGATTTAACGCTCTTATAAGGTTTTTCTTGTATTTCCACTGTTTTACGACGATTTAACGCTCTAATAAGGTTTTTCTGGTATTTTCACTGTTTTACGACGATTGGAAGCTCTTATAAGGTTTTTCTGCTATTTTCACTGTTTTACGACCATTTAACGCTTTTATAAGGGTTTTCTGGTGTTTTCACTGTTTTACGACGATTTAGCGCTCTTATACTGTTTTTCTTGTGATTTCACCGTTTTACGACGATTTAACAAATTTTAAGGGTTTTTCAATGATTTTTAGTGTAAATACGATGATTTATTACATTTTAATATTTTTCCTATATTTTACAGCGTTTAAAGACGATTTGACGCTCTTATATGGATTTTCTGGTATTTTCACTGTTATACGACGATTTAAAGCTCTTATAAGGTTTTTCTGGTATTTCCACTGTTTTCAACGATTGAACGCTCTTATAAGGTTTTTCTGGTATTTCCACTGTTTTACGACGATTTAACGCTCTTATAAGGTTTTTCTTGTATTTCCACTGTTTTACGACGATTTAACGCTCTAATAAGGTTTTTCTGGTATTTTCACTGTTTTACGACGATTGGAAGCTCTTATAAGGTTTTTCTGCTATTTTCACTGTTTTACGACCATTTAACGCTTTTATAAGGGTTTTCTGGTGTTTTCACTGTTTAACGACGATTTAACGCTCTTATAAGGTTTTTCTGGTGTTTTCACTGTTTAACGACGATTTAACGCCCTTATAAGGTTTTTCTGGTATTTTCACTATTTGACGACGATTCAACGCTCTTATAAGGTTTTTCTGGTATTTCCACTGTTTTACGACGATTTAACGCTCTTACAAGGTTTTTCTGGTGTTTTATTTGTTTTACGACGATTTAACGCCCTTCTAAGGTTTTTCTGGTATTTTCACTGTTTCACGACGATTTTACATTCTTATAAGGTTTTTCTGGTATTTTCACTATTTTACGATGAATTAACGCTCTTTAAAGATTTCTCTGGTATTTTCACTGTTTTACGACAATTTAACGCTCTTATAAGGTTTTTCTGGTGTTTTCACTGTTTTACGACGATTTAACGCTCTTATAAGGTTTTTCTGGTGTTTTCACTGTTTTACGACGAATTAACGCCCTTATAAGGTTTTTCTGGTATTTTCACTGTTTGACGACGATTCAACGCTCTTATAAGGTTTTTCTGGTATTTCCACTGTTTTCAACGATTTAACGCTCTTATAAGGTTTTTCTGGTATTTCCACTGTTTTACGACGATTTAACGCTCTTATAAGGTTTTTCTGGTATTTCCACTGTTTTACGACGATTTAACGCTCTTATAAGGTTTTTCTGGTGATTTCACTGTTTTACGACGAGTTAGCGCTCTTTTACTGTTTTTCTGGTATTTTCACTGTTTTACGACGATTTTAAGCTCTTATAAGGTTTTTCTGGTGATTTCACTGTTTTACGACGATTTAGCGCTCTTATACTGTTTTTCTTGTGATTTCACCGTTTTACGACGATTTAACAAATTTTAAGGGTTTTTCAATGATTTTTAGTGTAAATACGATGATTTATTACATTTTAATATTTTTCCTATATTTTACAGCGTTTAAAGACGATTTGACGCTCTTATATGGATTTTCTGGTATTTTCACTGTTATACGACGATTTAAAGCTCTTATAAGGTTTTTCTGGTATTTCCACTGTTTTCAACGATTGAACGCTCTTATAAGGTTTTTCTGGTATTTCCACTGTTTTACGACGATTTAACGCTCTTATAAGGTTTTTCTTGTATTTCCACTGTTTTACGACGATTTAACGCTCTAATAAGGTTTTTCTGGTATTTTCACTGTTTTACGACGATTGGAAGCTCTTATAAGGTTTTTCTGCTATTTTCACTGTTTTACGACCATTTAACGCTTTTATAAGGGTTTTCTGGTGTTTTAACTGTTTTACGACGATTTAACGCACCTATAAGATTTTTCTGGTATTTTCACTATTATACGATGACTTTACGCCCTTTTAAGTTTTTTCTGGAATTTTCACTGTTTTACGACGATTTAACGCTCTTATAAGTTTTTTCTGGAATTTTCACTGTTTTACGATGATTTGATAAATTTAAAGGGTTTTTCAATGATTTTTAGTGTAAATACGACGATTTATTACAATTTTAATATTTTTTCTATATTTTACAGCTTTTTAAGACGATTTCACGCTCTTATAATATTTTTCTGGTATTTTCACTGTTTTACGACGATTTAAAGCTCTTTTAAGGTTTTTCTTGTGATTTCACTGTTTTACGACGATTAAACGCCCTTATTAGGTTTTTCGGGTATTTTCACTGTTTTACGACAATTTAACGCTCTTATAAGGGTTTTCTGGTATTTCCACTGTTTTACGACGATCGCTCTTATAAGGTTTTTCTGGAGTTTTCACTGTTTTACGACGATTTAACGCTCTTATAAGGTTTTTCTGGTATTTTCACTGTTTTACGACGATTTAACGCTCTAATAAGGTTTTCTGGTATTTCCACTGTTTGACGACGATGTGTTTTCCTTGTTCTACGACAATTTAACGCTCTTATAAGGTTTATCTGGTATTTTCACTGTTTTACGATGATTTGACAAATTTAAAGGGTTTTTCAATGATTTTTAGTGTAAATACGACGATTTATTACAATTTTAATATTTTTTCTATATTTTACAGCGTTTTAAGACGATGTGACGCTCTTTTACTATTTTTCTGGTATTTTCACTGTTTTACGACGATTTAAAGCTCTTATAAGGTTTTTCTTGTGATTTCACTGTTTTACGACGATTAAACGCCCTTATAAGGTTTTTCGGGTATTTTCACTGTTTTACGACAATTTAACGCTCTTATAAGGGTTTTCTGGTATTTCCACTGTTTTACGACGATCGCTCTTATAAGGTTTTTCTGGAGTTTTCACTGTTTTACGACGATTTAACGCTCTTATAAGGTTTTTCTGGTATTTTCACTATTTTACGATGACTTAACGCTCTTAAAAGTTTTTTCTGTTACTTTCACTGTTTTACGACGATTGAACGCTGTTATAAGATTTTTCTGGTATTTCCACTGTTTTACGACGATTTAACGCTCTTATAGGGTTTTTCTGGTATTTCCACTGTTTTACGACGATTCAACGCTCTAAAAAGGTTTTTCTGGTATTTTCACTGTTTTACGACGATTCGACGCTCTTATAAGGTTTTTCTGGTATTTCCACTGTTTTCAACGATTTAACGCTCTTATAAGGTTTTTCTGGTATTTCCACTGTTTTACGACGATTTAACGCTCTTATAAGGTTTTCTTGGTATTTTCACTGTTTTACGACGATTTGACAAATTTTAAGGGTTTTCAATGATTTTTAGTGTAATACGACGATTTAACACATTTAATAATTTTTTTTTCTATATTTTACAGCGTTTTTAGACGACTTAACGCTTTAATATGGTTTTTCTGGTATTTTCACTGTTTTACGACGATTTAACGCTCTTATAAGGTTTTTTTCTGGTGTTTTAACTGTTTAACCACGATTTAACGCACTTATAAGGTTTTTCTGGTATTTCCACTGTTTTACGACGATTCAACGCTCTTATAAGGTTTTTCTGGTATTTTCACTGTTTTACGACGATTCGACGCTCTTATAAGGTTTTTCTGGTATTTCCACTGTTTTACGACGATTTAACGCCCTTATTAGGTTTTTCTGGTGTTTTCACTGTTTTACGACGATGTAACGCCCTTATTAGGATTTTCTGGTATTTTCACTGTTTGACGACGATTCAAAGCTCTTATAAGGTTTTTATGGTTTTTTCACTGTTTTACGACGATTTAACGCTCTTATAAGGTTTTCTTGGTATTTTCACTGTTTTACGACGATTTGACAAATTTTAAGGGTTTTCAATGATTTTTAGTGTAATACGACGATTTAACACATTTAATAAAATTTTTTTCTATATTTTACAGCGTTTTTAGACGACTTAACGCTTTAATATGGTTTTTCTGGTATTTTCACTGTTTTACGACGATTTAACGCTCTTATAAGGTTTTTTCTGGTGTTTTAACTGTTTAACCACGATTTAACGCACTTATAAGGTTTTTCTGGTGTTTTTACTGTTTTACGACGATTTAACGCACTTATAAGGTTTTTCTGGTATTATCATTGTTTTACGACGATTTGACAAATTTTAAGGGTTTTCAAAGATTTTTAGTGTAATACGACGATTTAACACATTTAATAATTTTTTTCTATATTTTACAGCGTTTTAAGACGACTTAACGCTTTAATATGGTTTTTCTGGTAATTTCACTGTTTAACGACGATTTAAAGCTCTTCTAAGGATTTTCTGGTATTTTCACTGTTATAAGACGATTAAACGCTCTTATAAGGTTTTTCTGGTATTTTCACTGGTTTCCGACGATTCAACGCTCTTATAAGGTTTTTCTGGTATTTCCACTGTTTTACGACGATTTAACGCTCTTATAAGGTTTTTCTGGTATTTTCACTATTTTTCGATGACTTAACGCTCTAATAAGGTTTTTCTGGTATTTTCACTGTTTTACGACGATTTAACGCTCTTATAAGGTTTTTCTGGTATTTTAACTGGTTTCCGACGATTCAACGCTCTTTTAAGGTTTTTCTGGTATTTTCACTATTTAAAGACGATTAAACGCTCTTTTAAGGTTTTTTTGGTATTTTCACTGTTTAACGACGATTCAACGCTCTCATAAGGTTTTTCTGGTATTTTCACTGTTTTACGACGATTCGACGCTCTTATAAGGTTTTTCTGGTATTTCCACTGTTTTACGACGATTTAACGCTCTTTCAAGGTTTTTCTGGTATTTTCACTGTTTTTCGACGATTTAACGCTCTTATAAGGTTTTTCTGGTATTTCCACTGTTTTACGACGATTTAACGCTTTCATAAGGTTTTTCTGGTATTTTCACTGTTTTACGAATATTTAACGCTCTTATAAGGTTTATCTGGTATTTTCACTGTTTTACGACGATTTGACAAATTTGAATGGTTTTTCAATGATTTTTAGTGAAAATACGACGATCTATTACATTTTAATATATTTTCTATATTTTACAGCGTTTAAAGACGATTTGACGCTCTTATACTGTTTTTCTGGTATTTTCACTGTTTTACGACGATTTTAAGCTCTTATAAGGTTTTTCTGGTGTTTTCACTGTTTTACGACGATTTAACGCACTTATAAGGTTTTTCTGGTATTTTCACTATTTTACGATGAATTAACGCTCTAATAAGGTTTTTCTGGTATTTTCACTGTTCTACGACGATTAAACGCTCTTATAAGGTTTTTCTGGTATTTTCACTGTTTTACGACGATTTAACGCTCTTGTAAGGTTTTTCTGTTATTTCCACTGTTTTACGACAATTTAACGCTCTTATAAGGTTTATCTGGTATTTTCACTGTTTTACGACGATTTGAAAATTTGAATGGTTTTTCAATGATTTTTAGTGTGAATACGACGATTTATTACATTTTAATATTTTTTCTATATTTTACAGCGTTTAAAGACGATTTGACGCCCTTATATGGTTTTTCTGGTATTTTCACTGTTTAACGACGATGTTAAGCTCTTATCAGGTTTTTCTGGTGTTTTCACTGTTTTACGACGATTTAACGCTCTTATAAGGTTTTTCTGGTGTTTTCACTGTTTTACGACGAATTAACGCCCTTATAAGGTTTTTCTGGTATTTTCACTGTTTTCAACGATTTAACGCTCTTATAAGGTTTTTCTGGTATTTCCACTGTTTTACGACGATTTAACGCTCTTATAAGGTTTTTCTGGTATTTCCACTGTTTTACGACGATTTAACGCTCTAATAAGGTTTTTCTGGTATTTTCACTGTTTTACGACGATTTAACGCTCTTATAAGGTTTTTCTGGTGTTTTCACTGTTTTACGACAATTTAACGCTCTTATAAGGTTTATCTGGTATTTTCACTGTTTTACGACGATTTGACAAATTTGAATGGTTTTTCAATGATTTTTAGGGTAAATACGACGATTTATTACATTTTAATATTTTTTTTATATTTTACAGCGTTTAAAGACGATTTGACGCTCTTATACTGTTTTTCTGGTATTTTCACTGTTTTAGGACGATTTAACGCACTTTAAAGGTTTTTGTGGTATTTTCACTTTTTTACGATGACTTAACGCTCTAATAAGGTTTTTCTGGTATTTTCACTGTTTTACGACGATTTAACGCACTTATAAGGTTTTTCTGGTATTTTCACTATTTTACGATGACTTAACGCTCTAATAAGGTTTTTCTGGTATTTCCACTGTTTTACGACGATTTAACGCTCTTATAAGGTTTTTCTGGTATTTTCACTGTTTAACGACGATTTAAAGCTCTAATAAAGTTTTTCAGGTATTTTTACTGTTTTTCGACGATTTAACGCTCTTATAATGTTTTTCTGGTGTTTTCACTGTTTTACGACGATTTAACGCTCTTATAAGGTTTATCTGGTATTTTCACTGTTTAACGACGATTTGACAAATTTTAAGGGTTTTTCAATGATTTTTAGTGTAATACGACGATTTAACACATTTAAATATTTTTTTTCTATATTTTACAGCGTTTTAAGACGACTTAATGCTTTAATATGGTTTTTTTGGTATTTTCACTGTTTAACGACGATTTAAAGCTCTTATAAGGATTTTCTGGTATTTTCACTGTTATAAGACGATTTAACGCTCTTATGAGGTTTTTCTGGTATTTTCACTGGTTTCCGACTATTCAACGCTCTTATAAGGTTTTTCTGGTATTTTCACTATTTTAAGACGATTAAACGCTCTTTAAAGGTTTGTTTGGTATTTTCACTGTTTTACGACGATTCAACGCTCTTATAAGGTTTTTCTGGTATTTTCACTGTTTTACGACGATTCGACGCTCTTATAAGGTTTTTCTGGTATTTCCACTGTTTTACGACGATTCAACGCCCTTATTAGGTTTTTCTGGTGTTTTCACTGTTTTACGACGATTTAACGCTCTTATAATGTTTTTCTGGTGTTTTCACTGTTTTACGACAATTTCACGCTCTTATAAGGTTTATCTGGTATTTTTACTGTTTTACGACGATTTGACAAATTTAAAGGGTTTTTCAATGATTTTTAGTGTAAATACGACGATTTATTACATTTTAATATTTTTTCTATATTTTACAGCGCTTGAAGACGATTTGACGCTCTAAAACTGTTTTTCTGGTATTTTCACTGTTTTACGACGATATAAAGCTTTTATAAGGTTTTTCTGGTGTTTTCACTGTTTTACGACGATTAAACGCTCTTATAAAGTTTTTCTGGTATTTTCACTGTTTTACGACGCTCTTATAAGGTTTTTCTGGTGTTTTCACTGTTTAACGACGATTTAACGCCCTTATAAGGTTTTTCTGGTATTTTCACTATTTTACGATGACTAAACGCTCTAATAAGGTTTTGCTGGTATTTTCACTGTTTTACGACGATTTAACGCTCTTATAAGGTTTTTCTGGTATTTTCACTGTTTTACGACGATTTAACGCTCTTATAAGGTTTTTCTGTTATTTCCACTGTTTTACGACGATTTTACGCTCTTATAAGGTTTTTCTGGAATTTTCACTTTTTTACGATGATTTAACGCTCTTTTAAGGTTTTTCTGGTGATATCACTGTTTTACGACGATGTAGCGCTCTTATACTGTTGTTCTGGTATTTTCACTGTTTAACGACGATTTAAAGCTCTTATAAGGTTTTTCTGGTGATTTCACTGTTTTACGACGATTTAACAAATTTTAAGGGTTTTTCAATAATTTTTAGTGTTAATACGATGATTTATTACATTTTAATATTTTTTCTATATTTTACAGCGTTTAAAGACAATTTGACGCTCTTATATGGATTTTCTGGTATTTTCACTGTTATACGACGATTTAAAGCTCTTATCAGGTTTTTCTGGTATTTCCACTGTTTTACGACGATTTAACGCTCTTATAAGGTTTTTCTGGTATTTCCAAAGTTTAACGACGATTAAACGCTCTAATAAGGTTCTTCTGGTATTTTCACTGTTTTACGACGATTTAAAGCTCTTATAAGGTTTTTCTGGTATTTTCACTGTTTTACGACGATATAACGCTTTTATAAGGGTTTTCTGGTATTTTCACTGTTTTACGACGATTTAACGCTCTTATAAGGTTTTTCTGGTATTTTCACTGTTTAACGACGATTGAAAGCTCTAATAAAGTTTTTCAGGTATTTTCACTGTTTTTCGACGATTTAACGCTCTTATAATGTTTTTCTGGTGTT
This sequence comes from Hesperophylax consimilis, assembly GCF_061612785.1. NCBI lineage: Eukaryota > Metazoa > Arthropoda > Insecta > Trichoptera > Limnephilidae > Hesperophylax > Hesperophylax consimilis. The sequence goes on from NW_028301282.1 coordinate 88,553, forward strand.
TTCACTGTTTTACGACGATTTAACGCTCTTATAAGGTTTATCTGGTATTTTCACTGTTTAACGACGATTTGACAATTTTAAGGGTTTTTCAATGATTTTTAGTGTAATACGACGATTTAACACATTTAAATTTTTTTTTCTATATTTTACAGCGTTTTAAGACGACTTAATGCTTAAATATGGTTTTTTTGGTATTTTCACTGTTTAACGACGATTTAATCTGGTATTTTCACTGTTTAACGACGATTTGACAAATTTTAAGAGTTTTTCAATGATTTTTAGTGTAATACGACGATTTAACACATTTAAATATTTTTTTTCTATATTTTACAGCGTTTTAAGACGACTTAATGCTTTAATAAGGATTTTCTGGTATTTTCACTGTTATAAGACGATTTAACGCTCTTATGAGGTTTTTCTGGTATTTTCACTGGTTTCCGACTATTCAACGCTCTTATAAGGTTTTTCTGGTATTTTCACTATTTTAAGACGATTAAACGCTCTTTTAAGGTTTGTTTGGTATTTTCACTGTTTTACGACGATTCAACGCTCTTATAAGGTTTTTCTGGTATTTTCACTGTTTTACGACGATTCGACGCTCTTTTAAGGTTTTTCTGGTATTTCCACTGTTTTACGACGATTTAACGCCCTTATTAGGTTTTTCTGGTGTTTTCACTGTTTTACGACGATTTAACGCTCTTATAAGGTTTTTCTGGTGTTTTCACTGTTTTACGACAATTTAACGCTCTTATAAGGTTTATCTGGTATTTTCACTGTTTTACGACGAGTTGACAAATTTGAATGGTTTTTCAATGATATTTAGTGAAAATACGACGATTTATTACATTTTATTATTTTTTCTATATTTTACAGCGTTTTAAGACAATTTGACGCTCTTATACTGTTTTTCTTGTATTTTCACTGTTTTACGACGATTTAACGCACTTATAAGGTTTTTCTGGTATTTTCACTATTTTACGATGACTCAACGCTCTAATAAGGTTTTTCTGGTATTTTCACTGTTTTACGACGATTTAACGCTCTGATAAGGTTTTTCTGGTATTTTTACTGTTTTACGACGATTTAACGCTCTTATAAGGTTTTTCTGTTATTTCCACTGTTTTACGACGATTTAACGCTGTTATAAGGTTTTTCTGGTATTTTCACTTCTTTACGATGATTTAACGCTCTTATAAGGTTTTTCTGGTGATTTCACTGTTTAACGACGATTAAGCGCTCTTATACTGTTTTTCTGGTATTTTCACTGTTTTACGACGATTTAAAGCTCTTATAAGGTTTTTCTTGTGATTCCACTGTTTTACGACGATTTAACAAATTTTAAGGGTTTTTCAATGATTTTTAGTGTAAATACGATGATTTATTACACTTTAATATTTTTTCTATATTTTACAGCGTTTAAAGACGATTTGACGCTCTTATATGGATTTTCTGGTAATTTCACTGTTATACGACGATTTAAAGCTCTTATAAGGTTTTTCTGGTATTTCCACTGTTTTCAACGATTTAACGCTCTAATAAGGTTTTTCTGGTATTTCCACTGTTTTACGACGATTCAACGCTCTTATAAGGTTTTTCTAGTATTTCCACTGTTTTACGACGATTTAACGCTCTTATAAGGTTTTTCTGGTATTTTCACTGTTTTACGACGATTGGAAGCTCTTATAAGGTTTTTCTGGTGATTTCACTGTTTAACGACGATTAAGCGCTCTTATACCGTTTTTCTGGTATTTTCACTGTTTTACGACGATTTAAAGCTCTTATAAGGTTTTTCTTGTGATTCCACTGTTTTACGACGATTTAACAAATTTTAAGGGTTTTTCAATGATTTTTAGTGTAAATACGATGATTTATTACACTTTAATATTTTTTCTATATTTTACAGCGTTTAAAGACGATTTGACGCTCTTATATGGATTTTCTGGTAATTTCACTGTTATACGACGATTTAAAGCTCTTATAAGGTTTTTCTGGTATTTCCACTGTTTTCAACGATTTAACGCTCTAATAAGGTTTTTCTGGTATTTCCACTGTTTTACGACGATTCAACGCTCTTATAAGGTTTTTCTGGTATTTCCACTGTTTTACGACGATTTAACGCTTTTATAAGGGTTTTCTGGTGTTTTAACTGTTTTACGACGATTTAACGCACCTATAAGATTTTTCTGGTATTTTCACTATTATACGATGACTTTACGCTCTTATAAGTTTTTTCTGGAATTTTCACTGTTTTCCGACGATTTAACGCTCTTATAAGGTTTTTCTGGTATTTTCACTGTTTTTCGACGATTTAACGCTCTTTTAAGGTTTATCTGGTAATTTCACTGTTTTACGATGATTTGACAAATTTAAATGGTTTTTCAATGATTTTTAGTGTAAATACGACGATTTATTACAATTTTAATATTTTTTCTATATTTTACAGCGTTTAAAGACGATTTGACGCTCTTATACTATTTTTCTGGTATTTTCACTGTTTTACGACGATTTAAAGCTTTTATTAGGTTTTTCTGGTGTTTTCACTGTTTTACGACGATTTAACGCTCTTATAAGGTTTTTCTGGTGTTTTAACTGTTTTACGACGATTAAACGCCCTTATAAGGTTTTTCGGGTATTTTCACTGTTTTACCATAATTAAACGCTCTTATAAGGGTTTTCTGGTGTTTTAACTGTTTTACGACGATTTAACGCACCTATAAGATTTTTCTGGTATTTTCACTATTATACGATGACTTTACGCTCTTATAAGTTTTTTCTGGAATTTTCACTGTTTTCCGACGATTTAACGCTCTTATAAGGTTTTTCTGGTATTTTCACTGTTTTTCGACGATTTAACGCTCTTATAAGGTTTTCTGGTATTTCCACTGTTTGACGACGGTGTGTTTTCACTGTTTTACGACAATTTAACGCTCTTATAAGGTTTATCTGGTAATTTCACTGTTTTACGATGATTTGACAAATTTAAAGGGTTTTTCAATGATTTTTAGTGTAAATACGACGATTTATTACAATTTTAATATTTTTTCTATATTTTACAGCGTTTAAAGACGATTTGACGCTCTTATACTATTTTTCTGGTATTTTCACTGTTTTACGACGATTTAAAGCTTTTATTAGGTTTTTCTGGTGTTTTCACTGTTTTACGACGATTTAACGCTCTTATAAGGTTTTTCTGGTGTTTTAACTGTTTTACGACGATTAAACGCCCTTATAAGGTTTTTCGGGTATTTTCACTGTTTTACCATAATTAAACGCTCTTATAAGGGTTTTCTGGTATTTCCACTGTTTTACGACGATCGCTCTTATAAGGTTTTTCTGGAGTTTTCACTGTTTTACGACGATTTAACGCTCTTATAAGGTTTTTCTGGAATTTTCACTATTTTACGATGACTTAACGCTCTTAAAGTTTTTTCTGTTATTTTCACTGTTTTACGACGATTGAACGCTGTTATAAGATTTTTCTGGTATTTCCACTGTTTTACGACGATTCGACGCTCTTTTAAGGTTTTTCTGGTATTTCCACTGTTTTACGACGATTTAACGCCCTTATTAGGTTTTTCTGGTGTTTTCACTGTTTTACGACGATTTAACGCTCTTATAAGGTTTTTCTGGTGTTTTCACTGTTTTACGACAATTTAACGCTCTTATAAGGTTTATCTGGTATTTTCACTGTTTTACGACGAGTTGACAAATTTGAATGGTTTTTCAATGATATTTAGTGAAAATACGACGATTTATTACATTTTATTATTTTTTCTATATTTTACAGCGTTTTAAGACAATTTGACGCTCTTATACTGTTTTTCTTGTATTTTCACTGTTTTACGACGATTTAACGCACTTATAAGGTTTTTCTGGTATTTTCACTATTTTACGATGACTTAACGCTCTAATAAGGTTTTTCTGGTATTTTCACTGTTTTACGACGATTTAACGCTCTGATAAGGTTTTTCTGGTATTTTCACTGTTTTACGACGATTTAACGCTCTTATAAGGTTTTTCTGTTATTTCCACTGTTTTACGACGATTTAACGCTGTTATAAGGTTTTTCTGGTATTTTCACTTTTTTACGATGATTTAACGCTCTTATAAGGTTTTTCTGGTGATTTCACTGTTTAACGACGATTAAGCGCTCTTATACTGTTTTTCTGGTATTTTCACTGTTTTACGACGATTTAAAGCTCTTATAAGGTTTTTCTTGTGATTCCACTGTTTTACGACGATTTAACAAATTTTAAGGGTTTTTCAATGATTTTTAGTGTAAATACGATGATTTATTACACTTTAATATTTTTTCTATATTTTACAGCGTTTAAAGACGATTTGACGCTCTTATATGGATTTTCTGGTAATTTCACTGTTATACGACGATTTAAAGCTCTTATAAGGTTTTTCTGGTATTTCCACTGTTTTCAACGATTTAACGCTCTAATAAGGTTTTTCTGGTATTTCCACTGTTTTACGACGATTCAACGCTCTTATAAGGTTTTTCTGGTATTTCCACTGTTTTACGACGATTTAACGCTCTAATAAGGTTTTTCTGGTATTTTCACTGTTTTACGACGATTGGAAGCTCTTATAAGGTTTTTCTGGTGATTTCACTGTTTAACGACGATTAAGCGCTCTTATACTGTTTTTCTGGTATTTTCACTGTTTTACGACGATTTAAAGCTCTTATAAGGTTTTTCTTGTGATTCCACTGTTTTACGACGATTTAACAAATTTTAAGGGTTTTTCAATGATTTTTAGTGTAAATACGATGATTTATTACACTTTAATATTTTTTCTATATTTTACAGCGTTTAAAGACGATTTGACGCTCTTATATGGATTTTCTGGTAATTTCACTGTTATACGACGATTTAAAGCTCTTATAAGGTTTTTCTGGTATTTCCACTGTTTTCAACGATTTAACGCTCTAATAAGGTTTTTCTGGTATTTCCACTGTTTTACGACGATTCAACGCTCTTATAAGGTTTTTCTGGTATTTCCACTGTTTTACGACGATTTAACGCTTTTATAAGGGTTTTCTGGTGTTTTAACTGTTTTACGACGATTTAACGCACCTATAAGATTTTTCTGGTATTTTCACTATTATACGATGACTTTACGCTCTTATAAGTTTTTTCTGGAATTTTCACTGTTTTCCGACGATTTAACGCTCTTATAAGGTTTTTCTGGTATTTTCACTGTTTTTCGACGATTTAACGCTCTTATAAGGTTTTCTGGTATTTCCACTGTTTGACGACGGTGTGTTTTCACTGTTTTACGACAATTTAACGCTCTTATAAGGTTTATCTGGTAATTTCACTGTTTTACGATGATTTGACAAATTTAAAGGGTTTTTCAATGATTTTTAGTGTAAATACGACGATTTATTACAATTTTAATATTTTTTCTATATTTTACAGCGTTTAAAGACGATTTGACGCTCTTATACTATTTTTCTGGTATTTTCACTGTTTTACGACGATTTAAAGCTTTTATTAGGTTTTTCTGGTGTTTTCACTGTTTTACGACGATTTAACGCTCTTATAAGGTTTTTCTGGTGTTTTAACTGTTTTACGACGATTAAACGCCCTTATAAGGTTTTTCGGGTATTTTCACTGTTTTACCATAATTAAACGCTCTTATAAGGGTTTTCTGGTATTTCCACTGTTTTACGACGATCGCTCTTATAAGGTTTTTCTGGAGTTTTCACTGTTTTACGACGATTTAACGCTCTTATAAGGTTTTTCTGGAATTTTCACTATTTTACGATGACTTAACGCTCTTAAAGTTTTTTCTGTTATTTTCACTGTTTTACGACGATTGAACGCTGTTATAAGATTTTTCTGGTATTTCCACTGTTTGACGACGATTTGACGCCCTTATAAGGTTTTTCTGGTATTTCAACTGTTTTACGACGATTCAACGCTCTTATAAGGTTTTTCTGGTATTTTCACTGTTTTACGACGATTCGACGATCTTATAAGGTTTTTCTGGTATTTCCACTGTTTTACGACGATTTAACGCCCTTATTAGGTTTTTCTGGTGTTTTCACTGTTTTACGACGATTTAACGCCCTTATTAGGTTTTTCTGGTATTTTCACTGATTGACGACGATTCAAAGCTCTTATAAGGTTTTTATGGTTTTTTCACTGTTTTCAACGATTTAACGCTCTTATAAGGTTTTTCTTGTATTTCCACTGTTTTACGACGATTTAACGCTCTTATAAGGTTTTTTTCTGGTGTTTTAACTGTTTAACCACGATTTAACGCCCTTATAAGGTTTTTCTGGTGTTTTCACTGTTTTACGACGATTTAACGCACTTATAAGGTTTTTCTGGTATTATCATTGTTTGAAGACGATTTGACAAATTTTAAGGGTTTTCAATGATTTTTAGTGTAATACGACGATTTAACACATTTAATAATTTTTTTCTATATTTTACAGCGTTTTAAGACGACTTAACGCTTTAATATGGTTTTTCTGGTAATTTCACAGTTTAACGAAGATTTAAAGCTCTTATAAGGATTTTCTGGTATTTTCACTGTTATAAGACGATTAAACGCTCTTATAAGGTTTTTCTGGTATTTTCACTGGTTTCCGACGATTCAACGCTCTTTTAAGGTTTTTCTGGTATTTTCACTATTTTAAGACGATTAAACGATCTTTTTAGGTTTATTTGGTATTTTCACTGTTTTACGACGATTCAACGCTCTTATAAGGTTTTTTTGGTATTTCCACTGTTTTCAACGATTTAACGCTCTTATAAGGTTTTTCTGGTATTTTCACTGTTTTACGACGATTTAACGCTCTTATAAGGTTTTTCTGGTATTTCTACTGTTTTACGACGATTTAACGCTCTTTTTCTGGTATTTTCACTGTTTTACGACGATTTAACGCTCTTATAAGGTTTTTCTGGTATTTCCACTGTTTTACGACGATATAACGCTTTGATAAGGTTTTTCTGGTTTTTTCACTGTTTAACGACGATTTAAAGCTCTAATAAAGTTTTTCTGGTATTTTCACTGTTTTTCGACGATTTAACGCCCTTATAAGGTTTTTCTGGTATTTCCACTGTTTTACGACGATATAACGCTTTGATAAGGTTTTTCTGGTTTTTTCACTGTTTTACGACGATTTAAAGCTCTTATCAGGTTTTTCTGGTGTTTTCACTGTTTTACGACGATTTAACGCTGTTATAAGGTTTTTCTGGTGTTTTCACTGTTTTACGAGGAATTAACGCCCTTATAAGGTTTTTCTGGTATTTTCACTGTTTGACGACGATTCAACGCTCTTATAAGGTTTTTCTGGTATTTCCACTGTTTTCAACGATTTAATGCTCTTATAAGGTTTTTCTGGTATTTCCACTGTTTTACGACGATTTAACGCTCTTATAAGGTTTTTCTGGTATTTCCACTGTTTTACGACGATTTAACGCTCTTATAAGGTTTTTCTGGTATTTTCACTGTTTTACGACGATTTCACGCTCTTATAAGGTTTTTCTGGTGATTTCACTGTTTTACGACGATTTAGCGCTCTTTTACTGTTTTTCTGGTATTTTCACTGTTTTACGACGATTTTAAGCTCTTATAAGCTTTTTCTGGTGATTTCACTGTTTTACGACGATTTAACAAATTTTAAGGGTTTTTCAATGATTTTTAGTGTAAATACGATGATTTATTACTTTTTAATATTTTTTCTATATTTTACAGCGTTTTAAGACGATTTGACGCTCTTATATGGATTTTCTGGTATTTTCACTGTTATACGACGATTTAAAGCTCTTATAAGGTTTTTCTGGTATTTCCACTGTTTTCAACGATTTAACGCTCTTATAAGGGTTTTCTGGTATTTCCACTGTTTTACGACGATTTAACCTTCTTATAAGGTTTTTCTGGTATTTCCACTGTTTGACGACGATGTGTTTTCACTGTTTTACGACAATTTAACGCTCTTATAAGGTTTTTCTGGTATTTCCACTGTTTTACGACGATTTTACGCTCTAATAAGGTTTTCTGGTATTTCCACTGTTTGACGACGATGTGTTTTCACTGATTTACGACAATTTAACGCTCTTATAAGGTTTATCTGGTATTTTCACTGTTTTACGATGATTTGACAAATTAAAAGTGTTTTTCAATGATTTTTAGTGTAAATACGACGATTTATTACAATTTTAAAATTTTTTCTATATTTTACAGCGTTTTAAGACGATTTGACGCTCTTCTACTGTTTTTCTGGTATTTTTACTGTTTTACGACGATTTAACGCTCTTATAAGTTTTTTCTGGTATTTTCACTGTTTTACGACAATTTAACGCTCTTATAAGGGTTTTCTGGTATTTCCACTGTTTTACGACGATCGCTCTTATAAGGTTTTTCAGGAGTTTTCACTGTTTTACGACGATTTAACGCTCTTATAAGGTTTTTCTGGTATTTTCACTATTTTACGATAACTTAACGCTCTCAAAAGTTTTTTCTGTTATTTTCACTGTTTTACGACGATTGAACGCTGTTATAAGATTTTTCTGGAATTTCCACTGTTTTACGACGATTTAACGCTCTTATAAGGTTTTCCTGGTATTTCCACTGTTTTACGACGATTTAACGCTCTTATAAGGTTTTTCTGGTATTTCCACTGTTTTACGACGATTTAACGCCCTTATTAGGTTTTTCTGGTGTTTTCACTGTTTTACGACGATTTAACGCCCTTATTAGGTTTTTCTGGTGTTTTCACTGTTTGACGACGATTCAAAGATCTTATAAGGTTTTTATGGTTTTTTCACTGTTTTCAACGATTTAACGCTCTTATAAGGTTTTTTTCTGGTGTTTTAACTGTTTAACCACGATTTAACGCCCTTATAAGGTTTTTCTGGTGTTTTCACTGTTTTACGACGATTTAACGCACTTATAAGGTTGTTCTGGAATTATCATTGTTTTACGACGATTTGACAAATTTTAAGGGTTTTCAATGATTTTTAGTGTAATACGACGATTTAACACATTTAATAATTTTTTTCTATATTTTACAGCGTTTTAAGACGACTTAACGCTTTAATATGGTTTTTCTGGTATTTTCACTGTTTAACGACGATTTAAAGCTCTTATAAGGATTTTCTGGTATTTTCACTGTTATAAGACGATTAAACGCTCTTATAAGGTTTTTCTGGTATTTTCACTGGTTTCCGACGATTCAACGCTCTTATAAGGTTTTTCTGGTATTTTCACTATTTTAAGACGATTAAACGCTCTTTTTAGGTTTGTTTGGTATTTTCACTGTTTTACGACGATTCAACGTTCTTATAAGGTTTTTTTGGTATTTCCACTGTTTTCAACGATTTAACGCTCTTATAAGGTTTTTCTGGTATTTCCACTGTTTTACGACGATTTAACGCTCTTATAAGGTTTTTCTGGTATTTTCACTATTTTAAGACGATTAAACGCTCTTTTAAGGTTTTTTGTTATTTTCACTGTTTTACGACGATTCAACGCTTTCATAAGTTTTTTCTGGTATTTTCACTGTTTTTCGATGATTCGACGCTCTTATAAGGTTTTTCTGGTATTTCCACTGTTTTACGACGATTTAACGCTCTTTTTAGGTTTTTCTGGTATTTTTACTGTTTTACGACGATTTAACGCTCTTACAAGGTTTTTCTGGTATTTCCACTGTTTTACAACGATATAACGCTTTGATAAGGTTTTTCTGGTTTTTTCACTGTTTAACGACGATTTAAAGCTCTAATAAAGTTTTTCTGGTATTTTCACTGTTTTTCGACGATTTAACGCTCTTATAATGTTTTTCTGGTGTTTTAACTGTTTTACGACGATTTAACGCCCTTATAAGGTTTTTCTGATATTTTCACTGTTTAACGAGGATTTAACGCACCTATAAGATTTTTCTGGTATTTTCACTATTATACGATGACTTAACAATCTTATAAGGTTTATCTGGAATTTTCACTGTTTTACGACGATTTAAAGCTCTTATCAGGTTTTTCTGGTGTTTTCACTGTTTTACGACGATTTAACGCTGTTATAAGGTTTTTCTGGTGTTTTCACTGTTTTACGACGAATTAACGCCCTTATAAGGTTTTTCTGGTATTTTCACTGTTTGACGACGATTCAACGCTCTTATAAGGTGTTTCTGGTATTTCCACTGTTTTCAACGATTTAATGCTCTTATAAGGTTTTTCTGGTATTTCCACTGTTTTACGACGATTTAACGCTCTTATAAGGTTTTTCTGGTATTTCCACTGTTTTACGACGATTTAACGCTCTAATAAGGTTTTTCTGGTATTTTCACTGTTTTACGACGATTTAACGCTCTTATAAGGTTTTTCTGGTGTTTTCACTGTTTAACGACAATTTAACGCTCTTATAAGGTTTATCTGGTATTTTCACTGTTTTACGACGATTTAACGCACTTATAAGGTTTTTCTGGTATTTTCACTATTTTACGATGACTTTACGCTCTAATAAGGTTTTTCTGGTATTTTCACTATTTTACGACGATTGTCACATAAATATTTGTGACAAGAGAAGTTCTTGCTTAATTGCTTAATTGGGTTTATTTTGTCTATGGGTATTTTTTCGAACTTTGGCAATATTTTGAAGGAAGGAAGTAGAGTTTTGTTCATGGTCACTTCCTCCCCGGTCAGCCAAGGCTGCTGACCGGTGGAGCCAGTCACTCTCCTTCAAAGGGGCTTCAATCTGAGTTAATCATGTGAATAGGAGTTATTATTTCTTTTAAAAAAGGCGCGGGGTGTTTATCCTTTCACGAATAGTTCGTGTTGATTATTATTTCTAGTGGGGATTATGGAATCCCGCTTTTCATCCAGTGTTGGCCGTTGGTCATATTTGTATACTCGTGTTTCGGAACTGAAACCGTAAATGGATCGGTCCTAGCTATGGCTAGTAGTTGATGGCTGAGTTTTCCCGCGTCGTGAAGGAACGGATTGCTGTTCCCGAAGTCTGTAAGACAAGCCTGGTCGACTACCACGTGTTGCAGGCCTGATGCCCCTGCAGGCGTCCATTGAGGGAGTTGCTGTCCTCCCGCTGCCACTAAGAAAACGGATTGCTGTCTTGGCTCCGTTGAAGAGTCTGGTCGACTACCACGTGCTGCAGGCCTGATGCCCCTGCAGGCGTCCATTGAAGGAGATGCGTCCTCCTGCTTCCACTAAGAGAAGGATGTCCTGGCCTCCGTCCCGGGTCCGTTCCCCGCTGCCGAGAGCAAGTTTTCGTTCGCCATTCGTTGTCGTTCTTTCGTTTCACGTTAAGTTAGTTTAGTTTAATTCAAGAGTCCATCGGGTATGTGCCTATATTTATTTCTATGATTACATGTTTATCATCTGTACTCCTTTGTAGTTGCTTTTGATGTTTCAATATATTTTCCATTAAGAACTCACTCTTTTATTTATGATCACTTAACTTACTTGACAGGAAAGTATTCCCACAATCTTGAGATGAGATCTCTGCTCTACCGTTTCCTTTTGTAAACATTGGAATGTTACAACAATATACATTACATTTGGCGACCCAGCCTTTTCCATACATTACATTTGGCGCTCAACGTTTAAAATATTTCATTTTCGGTGCCGTATACTTTTTTCTGTCATGTCAGGTTGGGTTTTCATTAATACTAGTTGATAATATTAGAGTTGAATCAATGTGTGTGCACTTAGCATTTCCATACTTACATTCACATCATAATGTCTTCTATTGACCTTTAATATTAATGTTATGTTCATGTATCCTCATACATAACCTATAATAATTATGTTGTTTGCATTTTGAAATGTCATTGTATTGCAAAGAACTTTTCATTGTTTGATCATAGACAACTTATTACTGATGAAGTTAGAAGTTTTCGAGTGTTTGAGTAAATTAATTATTATTTTGTCTTAAAATATAATATCGATTGTCTATGATTCTCTTGTTGATCTATGAACAAGATTAGTTGTCAAAATTTTGAAGGTTAAAACTTGTTTCGTACCTGTCATACTGATTAATAATAACTTGATTAAACATCTTTGTTTATACGCAATACGAATTGAATAATGATTAGTAAAACCTTTCATTATTATTTGCTACAAAATATAGTTCGGTATATTCTGTGTTATCATAATATGTAGTTTTGTTTACGTTCCTGGGTAAATACAAATTCCAACGTAAACACAATTTAAATATCCTTTTGATACTTTCGAAATACTTTGTTACAAGTTATTCGTAAGTAAATCATAATTATTGATAGTAATATCAATGTAGTGTCAAACATAATACTATGTACTACGTACAATACTTACTTTTTAAATATATTTGCACAGTAATATTCAAGTTTTTATGAATCCAGTACACATTTAAATTACGACTTTGTCAAAAATAAATTACCTACCTTATTACTATCACAATTACTATCAAAACAAATAACTTGTTTACATTCTAAAAATACTATCTGTCAAAATGTGTACATTGACATTTGTCATCTATCATGATGAAACATAAACATGCAAATAATGTTCAATATTGTTATTTTATAATGAAATACCTTTTTCAAAGAATCTTTTATATGATATTACCATTTCATATACAAAAATGGTAACGAGACTTTTCATGGTTATTTTTCAATGACAGCGCACTTCTGTCATTATTGAATATGTTGTTGTGGTGTCATCTGACATTAGGCACTAGTAAATACTACATTGTTTACAAACATGGATAACTGTCAATGTCTGCACAAGACTTCGTTATTTTTTTTTTTTGCGGTTTATTTAATCGAAAATAACGACGTGTAATTTTTTAATAAAGAGCATCATCATCATCTACATCAATTATCACAACAATTTGGTTAATTGTTTTCTTTATCAATTATTATAACAATTTGGATAATTGTTTTTTTTTATTAAATTACAATAAAGTAGTTGTCCTTGATTCTTAATTGTACTTGGAGTACTCGTATATCGTCGCTTGGCGGCACTGATTTATTTGGAGAATACGTTGACGGTACTGTTGTGTCTCGTGTTATTGTATACAATTTATACTTGTCGAGTTGACTTGTACAGGGGGTTTGGTAATTGATGTGTTATAAATAAATTATTATTTATATTTCATTATTACATGAGTGATAATATTCGTATTGAAGAATAATTATTAAAATTCTAATTATCATTTTCCCCAGTTAAATTAAGTTATTGTTAAGTATAATTCAAAAAACTAGCCAACGATCTTTTGCGTTCTGTGCACAAGGATGACAATAGGTCGTCAGCGGTTACTAGTATTAAATATAAGTTTACAACAAACAACATGGACGCATGTGTGTCGCTATCTCATTGTGGACAAGTTATTAGACCACTTGTTAATATTAAAATTAAGAATTTGTTTTTTCTTCAGGTAGATTAGTTTTGTTTTTTTTAAGGAGGCTATTGTTTTAGTGTGTAGGCCTACCAAAGCCTTCACATTATTGCAATATATATTTATAATTCTTTTGTGTCTGTTCTGTTCTCATGATTTGGAGTTTGGTACCTTCATTTCTTGTGCTCAGTACGGACACTAAAATCTAGTTTATCGACGATAAACCGTTTATTTACCCTCGGTAAACTGGAACGTGATCCTTGTGGTCACTGGCGCCCAAATTTTGTTAGTTAAGTCTTTCTTTTCTTCGTTACTATGTTTTTTCTTGTTATTAATAACATACACTAGTTTCGAGATTTTGGTAGTTTCAAATATTTGATTATATTGGTTATAATACACTTAGTTACATACATGCACACACATTGATTTATTTCTTGGTTCCGTCTGTATAACGGATTATGTTGTAATGTTTTTATTTTTAAGTTTAAGCCCTTCTTTTTTAGTCCACTGGAGGCCCTTTTATCGGCCCATTGAACCTCCAGGGAACTTGAGAATGTATATCTTGGAATTTTGTGTTTCAGAGACTTGAGCTACTTTCTGATGCACAAAAGTTCTGTTAGTTCTTTTATTGTTAGTTTGTATTTCATAAACTTTAAGTATGGTATTGCTTTCCTAAAAGTTCTTTAAATAAGTCTTAGTTCATAAGAAAGTTGTTTTGTCTCTAACAAAGTAAGTACTGCTTTGGCGTGCTTAACTAGTAATTAATTCCTTTGGAATTATCACTTTGCCTCTAATACAGGAAAGTGTGTTTTTGTTTAGTTTTTAAGTCTAAATGTGATAAACATTAGAGTCTTACTGTTAATACCAGTATTAGACTATAAATTAAGTATTACTAGTGTCACTCATTAAATTTTGGATTGATCACCCCTCGAATAGTGTCAACTCACTGAAAGCCATAGTTGATCACACAATTTTGTTTTGTTTGTACAAGAAATGCTGACGTTTTGTCTACACTTGGAGTGTTTTTTTTAAGGAATGCCAGCTTGGGTATTGCCTTGGTCTCTTTTCTTTTACAATCAATGTCACTCTGTTGAGTGTTTGCTGCAGGTTGTTATATGGATTTTTGTATATCCTAAGGTATGAGCTTAACTTACTAGTTTCTGTTTTGCTTTTTAGTACCATTTGACTTTGGTCATGAACTGATTGATAAATAGATAGGTATTGTGTTATGTAAACCCTATTCTGTCCACCTTGATCGGCAGGTATTTATAGTTTTATAAACCTGACCTGATTTGACTTTCGCAAAAAGAATAATTTGAATATTATTCTTGTTTGAAGACTCTGTTACTTATTGGTATTTCTTCGGAATTGTAAATCCTGGTTCAATAACGAACGATAAGAAAAAAAATGATGGATAAATAATCCAGTACAAACCCCTACTCTGGTCACGTCTAATAGACAGTTTGTAAACTGATTCTATACTACTAATAACACAGAACAGTATTTTCTTGTGTACTAATTTTGCCTACTTTGAACTTCATTGTTCTGAATTGAAAAAAAATGTATATCTATAAAGATATTTTCATTATCTATGATTGTTTAATTTTAAGTATTGTTTAATTTTAAGTTTTGTCATAAGAATGTTGTCATAAGATTTTTGTCATAAGACTGTTAAACCGGATGGACTTAGTTAGATAGGTTTCTCATTTTGCTATTTAATTATAGCGTAAATGCAGTGTAAGTGAGGGCTGTTTAACCACCCTAAAGTGAAGCCAAATTGGCCTTGATTTCCTGTGCAAGGAAAAGTGATCTTGTTTTTTTTCTTTATTATTAAGAAATTTATTTTTAAGAAATTTAGTTTTTAAGAAACTTAATTCTAAGTTGTTATTATAACTACTAATTATTGTTTATGTTTTCATTTTTCTAGACACCTGTTGGACTCATAGTTTAGTTTGTTAGTGGTCTTAGTTGTTCATGTTTGAGGGCAAACATTTTGTGGGAAGGGGGGAATTGTCACATAAATATTTGTGACAAGAGAAGTTCTTGCTTAATTGCTTAATTGGGTTTATTTTGTCTATGGGTATTTTTTCGAACTTTGGCAATATTTTGAAGGAAGGAAGTAGAGTTTTGTTCATGGTCACTTCCTCCCCGGTCAGCCAAGGCTGCTGACCGGTGGAGCCAGTCACTCTCCTTCAAAGGGGCTTCAATCTGAGTTAATCATGTGAATAGGAGTTATTATTTCTTTTAAAAAAGGCGCGGGGTGTTTATCCTTTCACGAATAGTTCGTGTTGATTATTATTTCTAGTGGGGATTATGGAATCCCGCTTTTCATCCAGTGTTGGCCGTTGGTCATATTTGTATACTCGTGTTTCGGAACTGAAACCGTAAATGGATCGGTCCTAGCTATGGCTAGTAGTTGATGGCTGAGTTTTCCCGCGTCGCGAAGGAACGGATTGCTGTTCCCGAAGTCTGTAAGACAAGCCTGGTCGACTACCACGTGCTGCAGGCCTGATGCCCCTGCAGGCGTCCATTGAGGGAGTTGCTGTCCTCCCGCTGCCACTAAGAAAACGGATTGCTGTCTTGGCTCCGTTGAAGAGTCTGGTCGACTACCACGTGCTGCAGGCCTGATGCCCCTGCAGGCGTCCATTGAAGGAGATGCGTCCTCCTGCTTCCACTAAGAGAAGGATGTCCTGGCCTCCGTCCCGGGTCCGTTCCCCGCTGCCGAGAGCAAGTTTTCGTTCGCCATTCGTTGTCGTTCTTTCGTTTCACGTTAAGTTAGTTTAGTTTAATTCAAGAGTCCATCGGGTATGTGCCTATATTTATTTCTATGATTACATGTTTATCAACTGTACTCCTTTGTAGTTGCTTTTGATGTTTCAATATATTTTCCATTAAGAACTCACTCTTTTATTTATGATCACTTAACTTACTTGACAGGAAAGTATTCCCACAATCTTGAGATGAGATCTCTGCTCTACCGTTTCCTTTTAAACATTGGAATGTACCTACCTAACATTGCATACGTTACACGATTTAACGCTCTAATAAGGTTTTTCTGGTATTTTCACTGTTTTACGACGATTTAACGCTCTTATTAGGTTTTTCTGGTATTTTCACTGTTTTACGACGATTTAGCGCTCTTTTACTGTTTTTCTGGTATTTTCACTGTTTTACGACGATTTAACGCACTTATAAGGTTTTTCTGGTATTTTCACTATTTTACGATGACTTTACGCTCTAATAAGGTTTTTCTGGTATTTTCACTGTTTTACGACGATTTAACGCTCTAATAAGGTTTTTCTGGTATTTTCACAGTTTTACGACGATTTAACGCTCTTATAAGGTTTTTCTGGTGATTTCACTGTTTTACGACGATTTAGCGCTCTTTTACTGTTTTTCTGGTATTTTCACTGTTTTACGACGATTTTAAGCTCTTATAAGGTTTTTCTGGTGATTTCACTGTTTTACGACGATTTAACAAATTTTAAGGGTTTTTCAATGATTTTTAGTGTAAATACGATGATTTATTACTTTTTAATATTTTTTCTATATTTTAAAGCGTTTTAAGACGATTTGACGCTCTGATATGGATTTTCTGGTATTTTCACTGTTATACGACGATTTAAAGCTCTTATAAAGTTTTTCTGGTATTTCCACTGTTTTCAACGATTTAACGCTCTTATAAGGGTTTTCTGGTATTTCCACTGTTTTACGACGATTTAACATTCTTATAAGGTTTTTCTGGTATTTCCACTGTTTGACGACGATGTGTTTGCACTGTTCTACGACAATTTAACGCTCTTATAAGGTTTATCTGGTATTTTCACTGTTTTACGATGATTTGACAAATTAAAAGTGTTTTTCAATGATTTTTAGTGTAAATACGACGATTTATTACAATTTTAATGTTTTTACTATATTTTACAGCGTTTTAAGACGATTTGACGCTCTTATACTGTTTTTCTGGTATTTTCACTGTTTTACGACGATTTTACGCACTTATAAGGTTTTTCTGGTATTTTCACTATTTTACGATGACTTAACGCTCTAATAAGGTTTTTCTGGTATTTTCACTGTTTTACGACGATTTAACGCTCTTATAAGGTTTTTCTGGTATTTTCACTGTTTTACGACGATTTAACGCTCTTATAAGGTTTTTCTGTTATTTCCACTGTTTTACGACGATTTAACGCCCTTATAAGGTTTTTCTTGTATTTTCACTTTTTTACGATGATTTAACGCTCTTATAAGGTTTTTCTGGTGATTTCACTGTTTTACGACGATTTAAGAAATTTTATGGGTTTTTCAATGATTTTTAGTGTAAATACGATGATTTATTACATTTTAATATTTTTTCTATATTTTACAGCGTTTAAAGACGATTTGACGCTCTTATATGGATTTTCTGGTATTTCCACTGTTTTACGACGATTTAACGCTCTTATAAGGTTTTTCTGGAATTTTCACTGTTTTACGACGATTTAACGCTTTTATAAGGTTTTTCTGTTATTTCCACTGTTTTACGACGATTTAACGCTCTTTTAAGGTTTTTCTGTTATTTCCACTTTTTTACGACGATTTAACGCTCTTATAAGGTTTTTCTGGTATTTTCACTGTTTTACGACGATTTAACGCTCTTATAAGGTTTTTCTGGTATTTTCACTGTTTTACGACGATTTAACGCTCTTATACTGTTTTTTTGGTATTTTCACTGTTTTACGACGATTTAAAGCTCTTATAAGGTTTTTCTGGTGATTTCACTGTTTTACGACGATTTAACAAATTTTAAGGGTTTTTCAATGATTTTTAGTGTAAATACGATGATTTATTACATTTTAATATTTTTTCTATATTTTACAGCGTTTAATGACGATTTGACGCTCATATATGGATTTTCTGGTATTTTCACTGTTATACGACGATTTAAAGCTCTTATCAGGTTTTTCTGGTATTTCCACTGTTTTACGACGATTTAACGCTCTTATAAGGTTTTTCTGGTATTTCCACTGTTTTACGACGATTTAACGCCCTTTTTAGGTTTTTCTGGTGTTTTCACTGTTTTACGACGATGTAACGCCCTTCTTGGGTTTTTCTGGTATTTTCACTGTTTGACGACGATTCAAAGCTCTTATAAGGTTTTTCTGGTATTTTCACTGTTTTACGACGATTTAAAGCTCTTATAAGGTTTTTCTGGTGTTTTCACTGATTTACGACGATTTAACGCACTTATAAGGTTTTTCTGGTATTTTCACTATTTTACGATGACTTAACGCTCTTATAAGGTTTTTCTGGTATTTTCACTGTTTTACGACGATTTAACGCTCTTATAAGGTTTTTCTGGTATTTTCACTGTTTTACGACGATTTAACGCTCTTATACTGTTTTTTTGGTATTTTCACTGTTTTACGACGATTTAAAGCTCTTATCAGGTTTTTCTGGTGATTTCACTGTTTTACGACGATTTTACAAATTTTAAGGGTTTTTCAATGATTTTTAGTGTAAATACGATGATTTATTACATTTTAAAAATTTTTCTATATTTTACAGCGTTTAAAGACGATTTGACGCTCATATATGGATTTTCTGGTATTTTCACTGTTATACGACGATTTAAAGCTCTTATCAGGTTTTTCTGGTATTTCCACTGTTTTACGACGATTTAACGCTCTTATAAGGTTTTTCTGGTATTTCCACTGTTTTACGACGATTTAACGCCATTTTTAGGTTTTTCTGGTGTTTTCACTGTTTTACGACGATGTAACGCCCTTATTGGGTTTTTCTGGTATTTTCACTGTTTGACGACGATTCAAAGCTCTTATAAGGTTTTTTTGGTATTTTCACTGTTTTACGACGATTTAAAGCTCTTATAAGGTTTTTCTGGTGTTTTCACTGATTTACGACGATTTAACGCACTTATAAGGTTTTTCTGGTATTTTCACTATTTTACGACGATATAACGCTCTTATAAGGTTTTTCTGTTATTTCCACTGTTTTACGACGATTTAACGCTCTTATAAGGTTTTTCTGGTATTTTCACTTTTTTACGATGATTTAACGCTCTTATAAGGTTTTTCTGGTGATATCACTGTTTTACGACGATTTAACGCTCTTATACTGTTTTTTTGGAATTTTCACAATAAGAATCGTGGTACAAATCAAATTCAGTCACAAAATTTCCATAAAGTTGGATTTTTAGAAAAATCATGATTTTTATGGACGCTAATTTCAGACTTGGGTTCGAACTTTGGAAGCAGTTTTCTCAGGCTCTATAAGACCATACGGGCTGAAATTTTGGAACAGCGATTAGAATCATGCTTTAAATCGAAATCAGTCATAAAATATCCATTAAGTTGGATTTTTAGAAAAATCATGATTTTTATGGACGCTAATTTCAGACTTGGGTTCGAACTTTGGAAGCAGTTTTCTGAGGCTCTATAGGACCAAACGGCCTGAAATTTTTGAATAGCGATAATAATCGTGGAACAAATCAAATTCAGTCACAAAATTTCCATAAAATTGGATTTTTAGAAAAATCATGATTTTTATGGACGCTAATTTCAGACTTGGGTTCGAACTTTGGAAGCAGTTTTCTCAGGCTCTATAAGACCGTACGGGCTGAAATTTTGGAACAGCGATTAGAATCATGCTTTAAATCGAAATAGGTCATAAAATCTCCAAAAAGTTTGATTCTTAGAAAAATCATGATTTTTATGGACGCTAATTTCAGACTTGGGTTCAAACTTTAGAAGCAGTTTTCTCAGGCTCTATGTGACCAAACGGGCTGAAATTTTGGATTTGCGATAAGAATCGTGGTACAAATCAAATTCAGTCACAAAATTTCCATAAAGTTGGATTCTTAGAAAAATCATGATTTTTATGGACGCTAATTTTACACTTGGGTTCGAACTTTAGAAGCAGTTTTCTCAGGCTCTATGGGACCAAACGGGCTTTAATTTTGGAACAGTGATAAGAATCATGCTTTAAATCAAAATCAGTCATAAAATCTCCAAAAAGATTGATTCTTAGAAAAATCATGATTTTTTTGGACGCTAATTTCAGACTTGGATTCGAACTTTGGAGGCAGTTGTCTCAGGCTCTATGGGACCAAACGGGCTGAAATTTTTGAATAGCGGTAAGAATCGTGGTACTAATCAAATTCAGTCAAAAAATTTCCATAAAGTTGGATTTTTTGAAAAATCATTATTTTTATGGACGCTAATTTCAGACTTGGGTTCGAACTTTGGAAGCAGTTTTCTCAGGCTCTATAAGACCATACGGACTGAAATTTTGGAATAGCGGTAAGAATCGTTGTACTAATCAAATTGAGTCACAAACTTTCCATAAAGTTGGATTTTTTGAAAAATCATGATTTTTATGGACGCTTATTTCAGACTTGGGTTCGAACTTTGGAAGCAGTTTTCTCAGGCTCTATAAGACCATACGGGCTGAAATTTTGGAACAGAGATTAGAATCATGCTTTAAATCGAAATCAGTCATAAAATCTCCAAAAAATTTGATTCTTAGAAAAATCATGATTTTTATGGACGCTAATTTTACACTTGTTTCGAACTTTGGAAGTAGTTTTCTCAGGCTCTTTGTGACCAAACGGGCTGAAATTTTGGAATAGCGGTGAGAATCGTTGTACTAATCAAATTGAGTCACAAACTTTCCATAAAGTTGGATTTTTTGAAAAATCATGATTTTTATGGACGCTAATTTCAGACATGGGTTCGAACTTTGGAAGCAGTTTTCTGAGCCTCTAAAGGACCAAACGGGCTGAAATTTTGGAATAGTGATAAGAATCATGCTTATAATAGATATCAGTTATTAAATCTTCTTAATGTTTGATTCTTATATAAATCATGATTTTTATGGACGCTAATTTCAGACTTGGGTTCGAACATTGGAAGCAGTTTTCTCAGGCTCTATGTGAACAAACGGGCTGAAATTTTGGATTTGCGATAAGAATCGTGGTACAAATCAAATTCAGTCACAAAATTTCCATAAAGTTGGATTTTTTGAAAAATCATGATTTTTATGGACGCTAATTTCAGACATGGGTTCGAACTTTGGAAGCAGTTTTCTCAGGCTCTATGTGACCAAACGGGCTGAAATTTTGGATTAGCGATAAGAATCGTGGTACTAATCAAATTCAGTCAAAAAATTTCCATAAAATTGGATTTTTAGAAAAATCATGATTTTTATGGACGCTAATTTCAGACTTGGATTCGAACTTTGGAAGCAGTTTTCTGAGGCTCTATAGGACCAAGCGGGCTGAAATTTTGGAATAGCGGTAAGAATCGTGGTGCTAATTAAATTCAGTCACAAAATTTCCATAAAGTTGGATTTTAAGAAAAATCATGATTTTTATGGACGCTAATTTCAGACTTGGGTTCGAACTTTGGAAGCAGTTTTCTCAGGCTCTATGTGACCAAACGGGCTGAAATTTTGGATAAGCGATTAGAATCATGCTTTAAATCGAAATCAGTCATAAAATATCCAAAAAGTTTGATTCTTAGAAAAATCATGATTTTTATGGACGCTAATTTCAGACTTGGGTTCGAACTTTGGAAGCAGTTTTCTCAGGCTCTATAGGACCAAACGGGCTGAAATTTTTGAATAGCGGTAAGAATCGTGGTACTAATCAAATTCAGTCACAAAATTTCCATAAAGTTGGATTTTTAGAAAAATCATGATTTTTATGGACGCTAATTTCAGACTTGGGTTCGAACTTTGGAAGCAGTTTTCTCAGGCTCTATAGGACCAAACGGGCTGAAATTTTTGAATAGCGATAAGAATCGTGGAACAAATCAAATTCAGTCACAAAATTACCATAAAGTTGGATTTTTAGAAAAATCATGATTTTTATGGACGCTAATTTCAGACTTGGGTTCGAACTTTGGAAGCAGTTTTCTCAGGCTCTATAGGACCAAACGGGCTGAAATTTTTGAATAGCGATAAGAATCGTGGAACAAATCAAATTCAGTCACAAAATTTGCATAAAATTGGATTTTTAGAAAAATCATGATTTTAATGGACGCTAATTTCAGACTTGGGTTCGAACTTTGGAAGCAGTTTTCTCAGGCTCTATGTGACCAAACGGGCTGAAATTTTGGATTTGCGATAAGAATCGTGGTACAAATCAAATTCAGTCTTAAAATTTCCATAAAGTTGGATTTTAAGAAAAATCATGATTTTTATGGACGCTAATTTCAGACTTGGGTTCGAATTTTGGAAGCAGTTTTCTCAGGCTCTATGTGACCAAACGGGCTGAAATTTTGGATTAGCGATAAGAATCGTGGTACTAATCAAATTCAGTCACAAAATTTCCATAAAGTTGGATTTTTAGAAAAATCATGATTTTTATGGTCGCTAATTTCAGACTTGGGTTCGAACTTTGGAAGCAGTTTTCTCAGGCTCTATGTGACCAAACGGGCTAAAATTTTGGAATAGTGATAAGAATCATGCTTATAATAGATATCAGTTATTTTATCTTCTTCATGTTTGATTTTTATATAAATCATGTTTTTATGGACGCTAATTTCAGAGTTGGGTTCGAACTTTGGAAGCAGTTTTCTCAGGCTCTATGTGACCAAACGGACTGAAATTTTGGATTTGCGATAAGAATCGTGGTACAAATCAAATTCAGTCACAAAATTTCCATAAAGTTGAATTTTAAGAAAAATCATGATTTTTATGGACGCTAATTTCAGACTTGGGTTCGAACTTTGGAAGCAGTTTTCTCAGGCTCTATGTGACCAAACGGGCTGAAATTTTGGATTAGCGATAAGAATCGTGGTACTAATCAAATTCAGTCACAAAATTTCCATAAAGTTGGATTTTTAGAAAAATCATGATTTTTATGGACGCTAATTTCAGACTTGGGTTCGAACTTTGGAAGCAGTTTTCTCAGGCTCTATGTGACCAAACGGGCTGAAATTTTGGATTTGCGATAAGAATCGTGGTACAAATCAAATTCAGTCACAAAATTTCCATAAAGTTGAATTTTAAGAAAAATCATGATTTTTATGGACGCTAATTTCAGACTTGGGTTCGAACTTTGGAAGCAGTTTTCTCAGGCTCTATGTGACCAAACGGGCTGAAATTTTGGATTAGCGATAAGAATCGTGGTACTAATCAAATTCAGTCACAAAATTTCCATAAAGTTGGATTTTTAGAAAAATCATGATTTTTATGGACGCTAATTTCAGACTTGGGTTCGAACTTTGGAAGCAGTTTTCTCAGGCTCTATGTGACCAAACGGGCTGAAATTTTGGATTAGCGATAAGAATCGTGGTACTAATCAAATTCAGTCACAAAATTTCCATAAAGTTGGATTTTAAGAAAAATCATGATTTTTATGGACGCTAATTTCAACTTGGGTTCGAACTTTGGAAGCAGTTTTCTCAGGCTCTATGTGACCAAACTGAGAAAAATCATGATTTTTATGTACGCTAATTTTACACTTGTTTCGAACTTTGGAAACAGTTTTCTCAGGCTCTTTGTGACCAAACGGGCTGAAATTTTGGATTAGCGATAAGAATCGTGGTGCTAATCAAATTCAGTCACAAAATTTCCATAAAGTTGGATTTTTAGAAAATTCATGATTTTTATGGACGCTAATTTCAGACTTGGGTTCGAATTTTGGAAGCAGTTTTCTCAGGCTCTATGTGACCAAACGGGCTGAAATTTTGGAATAGCGATAAGACGATTCTTACTTACCACGAATGGTACTAATCAAATTCAGTCACAAAAATTCCATAAAGTTGGATTTTTTGAAAAATCATGATTTTTATGGACGCTAATTTCAGACTTGGGTTCGAACTTTGGAAGCAGTTTTCTCAGGCTCTATGTGACCAAACGGGCTGAAATTTTGGAATAGTGATAAGAATCATGCTTATAATAGATATCAGTTATTTAATCTTCTTAATGTTTGATTCTTATATAAATCATGTTTTTATGGACGCTAATTTCAGACTTGGGTTCGAACTTTGGAAGCAGTTTTCTCAGGCTCTATGTGACCAAACGGGCTGAAATTTTGGAATAGCGATAAGACGATTCTTACTTACCACGAATGGTACTAATCAAATTCAGTCACAAAAATTCCATAAAGTTGGATTTTTTGAAAAATCATGATTTTTATGGACGTTAATTTCAGACTTGGGTTCGAACTTTGGAAGCAGTTTTCTCAGGCTCTATAAGACCATACGGGCTGAAATTTTGGAATAGTGATAAGAATCATGCTTATAATAGATATCAGTTATTTAATCTTCTTCATGTTTGATTCTTATATAAATCATGTTTTTATGGACGCTAATTTCAGACTTGGGTTCGAACTTTGGAAGCAGTTTTCTCAGGCTCTATGTGACCAAACGGGCTGAAATTTTGGATTAGCGATAAGAATCGTGGTACTAATCAAATTCAGTCACAAAATTTCCATAAAGTTGGATTTTTAGAAAAATCATGATTTTTATGGACGCTAATTTCAGACTTGGGTTCGAACTTTGGAAGCAGTTTTCTCAGGCTCTATGTGACCAAACGGGCTGAAATTTTGGATTTGCGATAAGAATTGTGGTACAAATCAAATTCAGTCACAAAATTTCCATAAAGTTGGATTTTAAGAAAAATCATGATTTTTATGTACGCTAATTTTACACTTGTTTCGAACTTTGGAAACAGTTTTCTCAGGCTCTTTGTGACCAAACGGGCTGAAATTTTGGATTAGCGATAAGAATCGTGGTACTAATCAAATTCAGTCACAAAATTTCCATAAAGTTGGATTTTTAGAAAAATCATGATTTTTATGGACGCTAATTTCAGACTTGGGTTCGAACTTTGGAAGCAGTTTTCTCAGGCTCTATAAGACCATACGGGCTGAAATTTTGGAATAGTGATAAGAATCATGCTTATAATAGATATCAGTTATTTAATCTTCTTAATGTTTGATTCTTATATAAATCATGTTTTTATGGACGCTAATTTCAGACTTGGGTTCGAACTTTGGAAGCAGTTTTCTCAGGCTCTATGGGACCAAACGGGCTGAAATTTTAGAATAGCGGTAAGAATCGTGGTACTAATCAAATTCAGTCACAAAATTTCCATAAAGTTGGATTTTTAGAAAAATCATGATTTTTATGGACGCTTATTTCAGACTTGGGTTCGAACTTTGGAAGCAGTTTTCTCAGGCTCTATGGGACCAAACGGGTTGAAATTTTGGAATAGCGATAAGACGATTCTTACTTACCACGATTGGTACTAATCAAATTCAGTCACAAAATTTCCATAAAGTTGGATTTTTAGAAAAATTATGATTTTTATGGACGCTAATTTCAGACTTGGGTTCAAACTTTGGAAGCAGTTTTCTCAGGCTTTATAGGACCAACTGGGCTGAAATTTTTGAATAGCAATAAGAATCGTGGTTTAAATCAAATTCAGTCACAAAATTACCATAAAGTTGGATTTTTAGAAAAATCATGATTTTTATGGACGCTAATTTCAGACTTGGGTTCGAACTTTGGAAGCAGTTTTCTCAGGCTCTATGTGACCAAACGGGCTGAAATTTTGGATTTGCGATAAGAATCGTGGTACAAATCAAATTCAGTCACAAAATTTCCATAAAGTTGAATTTTAAGAAAAATCATGATTTTTATGGACGCTAATTTCAGACTTGGGTTCGAACTTTGGAAGCAGTTTTCTCAGGCTCTATGTGACCAAACGGGCTGAAATTTTGGATTAGCGATAAGAATCGTGGTACTAATCAAATTCAGTCACAAAATTTCCATAAAGTTGGATTTTTAGAAAAATCATGATTTTTATGGACGCTAATTTCAGACTTGGGTTCGAACTTTGGAAGCAGTTTTCTCAGGCTCTATGTGACCAAACGGGCTGAAATTTTGGATTAGCGATAAGAATCGTGGTACTAATCAAATTCAGTCACAAAAATTCCATAAAGTTGGATTTTTTGAAAAATCATGATTTTTATGGACGCTAATTTCAGACTTGGGTTCGAACTTTGGAAGCAGTTTTCTCAGGCTCTATAAGACCATACGGGCTGAAATTTCGGAACAGCGATAAGAATCATGCTTTAAATCGAAATCAGTCACAAAAATTCCATAAAGTTGGATTTTTTGAAAAATCATGATTTTTATGGACGCTAATTTCAGACTTGGGTTCGAACTTTGGAAGCAGTTTTCTCAGGCTCTATGTGACCAAACGGGCTGAAATTTTGGAATAGTGATAAGAATCATGCTTATAATAGATATCAGTTATTTAATCTTCTTAATGTTTGATTCTTATATAAATCATGTTTTTATGGACGCTAATTTCAGACTTGGGTTCGAACTTTGGAAGCAGTTTTCTCAGGCTCTATGTGACCAAACGGGCTGAAATTTTGGAATAGCGATAAGACGATTCTTACTTACCACGAATGGTACTAATCAAATTCAGTCACAAAAATTCCATAAAGTTGGATTTTTTGAAAAATCATGATTTTTATGGACGTTAATTTCAGACTTGGGTTCGAACTTTGGAAGCAGTTTTCTCAGGCTCTATAAGACCATACGGGCTGAAATTTTGGAATAGTGATAAGAATCATGCTTATAATAGATATCAGTTATTTAATCTTCTTCATGTTTGATTCTTATATAAATCATGTTTTTATGGACGCTAATTTCAGACTTGGGTTCGAACTTTGGAAGCAGTTTTCTCAGGCTCTATGTGACCAAACGGGCTGAAATTTTGGATTAGCGATAAGAATCGTGGTACTAATCAAATTCAGTCACAAAATTTCCATAAAGTTGGATTTTTAGAAAAATCATGATTTTTATGGACGCTAATTTCAGACTTGGGTTCGAACTTTGGAAGCAGTTTTCTCAGGCTCTATGTGACCAAACGGGCTGAAATTTTGGATTTGCGATAAGAATTGTGGTACAAATCAAATTCAGTCACAAAATTTCCATAAAGTTGGATTTTAAGAAAAATCATGATTTTTATGGACGCTAATTTCAACTTGGGTTCGAACTTTGGAAGCAATTTTCTCAGGCTCTATGTGACCAAACTGAGAAAAATCATGATTTTTATGTACGCTAATTTTACACTTGTTTCGAACTTTGGAAACAGTTTTCTCAGGCTCTTTGTGACCAAACGGGCTGAAATTTTGGATTAGCGATAAGAATCGTGGTACTAATCAAATTCAGTCACAAAATTTCCATAAAGTTGGATTTTAAGAAAAATCATGATTTTTATGGACGCTAATTTCAACTTGGGTTCGAACTTTGGAAGCAGTTTTCTCAGGCTCTATGTGACCAAACTGAGAAAAATCATGATTTTTATGTACGCTAATTTTACACTTGTTTCGAACTTTGGAAACAGTTTTCTCAGGCTCTTTGTGACCAAACGGGCTGAAATTTTGGATTAGCGATAAGAATCGTGGTGCTAATCAAATTCAGTCACAAAATTTCCATAAAGTTGGATTTTTAGAAAATTCATGATTTTTATGGACGCTAATTTCAGACTTGGGTTCGAATTTTGGAAGCAGTTTTCTCAGGCTCTATGTGACCAAACGGGCTGAAATTTTGGAATAGCGATAAGACGATTCTTACTTACCACGAATGGTACTAATCAAATTCAGTCACAAAAATTCCATAAAGTTGGATTTTTTGAAAAATCATGATTTTTATGGACGCTAATTTCAGACTTGGGTTCGAACTTTGGAAGCAGTTTTCTCAGGCTCTATGTGACCAAACGGGCTGAAATTTTGGAATAGTGATAAGAATCATGCTTATAATAGATATCAGTTATTTAATCTTCTTAATGTTTGATTCTTATATAAATCATGTTTTTATGGACGCTAATTTCAGACTTGGGTTCGAACTTTGGAAGCAGTTTTCTCAGGCTCTATGTGACCAAACGGGCTGAAATTTTGGAATAGCGATAAGACGATTCTTACTTACCACGAATGGTACTAATCAAATTCAGTCACAAAAATTCCATAAAGTTGGATTTTTTGAAAAATCATGATTTTTATGGACGTTAATTTCAGACTTGGGTTCGAACTTTGGAAGCAGTTTTCTCAGGCTCTATAAGACCATACGGGCTGAAATTTTGGAATAGTGATAAGAATCATGCTTATAATAGATATCAGTTATTTAATCTTCTTCATGTTTGATTCTTATATAAATCATGTTTTTATGGACGCTAATTTCAGACTTGGGTTCGAACTTTGGAAGCAGTTTTCTCAGGCTCTATGTGACCAAACGGGCTGAAATTTTGGATTAGCGATAAGAATCGTGGTACTAATCAAATTCAGTCACAAAATTTCCATAAAGTTGGATTTTTAGAAAAATCATGATTTTTATGGACGCTAATTTCAGACTTGGGTTCGAACTTTGGAAGCAGTTTTCTCAGGCTCTATGTGACCAAACGGGCTGAAATTTTGGATTTGCGATAAGAATTGTGGTACAAATCAAATTCAGTCACAAAATTTCCATAAAGTTGGATTTTAAGAAAAATCATGATTTTTATGTACGCTAATTTTACACTTGTTTCGAACTTTGGAAACAGTTTTCTCAGGCTCTTTGTGACCAAACGGGCTGAAATTTTGGATTAGCGATAAGAATCGTGGTACTAATCAAATTCAGTCACAAAATTTCCATAAAGTTGGATTTTTAGAAAAATCATGATTTTTATGGACGCTAATTTCAGACTTGGGTTCGAACTTTGGAAGCAGTTTTCTCAGGCTCTATAAGACCATACGGGCTGAAATTTTGGAATAGTGATAAGAATCATGCTTATAATAGATATCAGTTATTTAATCTTCTTAATGTTTGATTCTTATATAAATCATGTTTTTATGGACGCTAATTTCAGACTTGGGTTCGAACTTTGGAAGCAGTTTTCTCAGGCTCTATGGGACCAAACGGGCTGAAATTTTAGAATAGCGGTAAGAATCGTGGTACTAATCAAATTCAGTCACAAAATTTCCATAAAGTTGGATTTTTAGAAAAATCATGATTTTTATGGACGCTTATTTCAGACTTGGGTTCGAACTTTGGAAGCAGTTTTCTCAGGCTCTATGGGACCAAACGGGTTGAAATTTTGGAATAGCGATAAGACGATTCTTACTTACCACGATTGGTACTAATCAAATTCAGTCACAAAATTTCCATAAAGTTGGATTTTTAGAAAAATTATGATTTTTATGGACGCTAATTTCAGACTTGGGTTCAAACTTTGGAAGCAGTTTTCTCAGGCTTTATAGGACCAACTGGGCTGAAATTTTTGAATAGCAATAAGAATCGTGGTTTAAATCAAATTCAGTCACAAAATTACCATAAAGTTGGATTTTTAGAAAAATCATGATTTTTATGGACGCTAATTTCAGACTTGGGTTCGAACTTTGGAAGCAGTTTTCTCAGGCTCTATGTGACCAAACGGGCTGAAATTTTGGATTTGCGATAAGAATCGTGGTACAAATCAAATTCAGTCACAAAATTTCCATAAAGTTGAATTTTAAGAAAAATCATGATTTTTATGGACGCTAATTTCAGACTTGGGTTCGAACTTTGGAAGCAGTTTTCTCAGGCTCTATGTGACCAAACGGGCTGAAATTTTGGATTAGCGATAAGAATCGTGGTACTAATCAAATTCAGTCACAAAATTTCCATAAAGTTGGATTTTTAGAAAAATCATGATTTTTATGGACGCTAATTTCAGACTTGGGTTCGAACTTTGGAAGCAGTTTTCTCAGGCTCTATGTGACCAAACGGGCTGAAATTTTGGATTAGCGATAAGAATCGTGGTACTAATCAAATTCAGTCACAAAAATTCCATAAAGTTGGATTTTTTGAAAAATCATGATTTTTATGGACGCTAATTTCAGACTTGGGTTCGAACTTTGGAAGCAGTTTTCTCAGGCTCTATAAGACCATACGGGCTGAAATTTCGGAACAGCGATAAGAATCATGCTTTAAATCGAAATCAGTCACAAAAATTCCATAAAGTTGGATTTTTTGAAAAATCATGATTTTTATGGACGCTAATTTCAGACTTGGGTTCGAACTTTGGAAGCAGTTTTCTCAGGCTCTATGTGACCAAACGGGCTGAAATTTTGGAATAGTGATAAGAATCATGCTTATAATAGATATCAGTTATTTAATCTTCTTAATGTTTGATTCTTATATAAATCATGTTTTTATGGACGCTAATTTCAGACTTGGGTTCGAACTTTGGAAGCAGTTTTCTCAGGCTCTATGTGACCAAACGGGCTGAAATTTTGGAATAGCGATAAGACGATTCTTACTTACCACGAATGGTACTAATCAAATTCAGTCACAAAAATTCCATAAAGTTGGATTTTTTGAAAAATCATGATTTTTATGGACGTTAATTTCAGACTTGGGTTCGAACTTTGGAAGCAGTTTTCTCAGGCTCTATAAGACCATACGGGCTGAAATTTTGGAATAGTGATAAGAATCATGCTTATAATAGATATCAGTTATTTAATCTTCTTCATGTTTGATTCTTATATAAATCATGTTTTTATGGACGCTAATTTCAGACTTGGGTTCGAACTTTGGAAGCAGTTTTCTCAGGCTCTATGTGACCAAACGGGCTGAAATTTTGGATTAGCGATAAGAATCGTGGTACTAATCAAATTCAGTCACAAAATTTCCATAAAGTTGGATTTTTAGAAAAATCATGATTTTTATGGACGCTAATTTCAGACTTGGGTTCGAACTTTGGAAGCAGTTTTCTCAGGCTCTATGTGACCAAACGGGCTGAAATTTTGGATTTGCGATAAGAATTGTGGTACAAATCAAATTCAGTCACAAAATTTCCATAAAGTTGGATTTTAAGAAAAATCATGATTTTTATGGACGCTAATTTCAACTTGGGTTCGAACTTTGGAAGCAATTTTCTCAGGCTCTATGTGACCAAACTGAGAAAAATCATGATTTTTATGTACGCTAATTTTACACTTGTTTCGAACTTTGGAAACAGTTTTCTCAGGCTCTTTGTGACCAAACGGGCTGAAATTTTGGATTAGCGATAAGAATCGTGGTACTAATCAAATTCAGTCACAAAATTTCCATAAAGTTGGATTTTTAGAAAAATCATGATTTTTATGGACGCTAATTTCAGACTTGGGTTCGAATTTTGGAAGCAGTTTTCTCAGGCTCTATGTGACCAAACGGGCTGAAATTTTGGAATAGCGATAAGACGATTCTTACTTACCACGAATGGTACTAATCAAATTCAGTCACAAAAATTCCATAAAGTTGGATTTTTTGAAAAATCATGATTTTTATGGACGCTAATTTCAGACTTGGGTTCGAACTTTGGAAGCAGTTTTCTCAGGCTCTATGTGACCAAACGGGCTGAAATTTTGGAATAGTGATAAGAATCATGCTTATAATAGATATCAGTTATTTAATCTTCTTAATGTTTGATTCTTATATAAATCATGTTTTTATGGACGCTAATTTCAGACTTGGGTTCGAACTTTGGAAGCAGTTTTCTCAGGCTCTATGTGACCAAACGGGCTGAAATTTTGGATTTGCGATAAGAATCGTGGTACAAATCAAATTCAGTCACAAAATTTCCATAAAGTTGGATTTTAAGAAAAATCATGATTTTTATGGACGCTAATTTCAGACTTGGGTTCGAACTTTGGAAGCAGTTTTCTCAGGCTCTATGTGACCGAACTTAGAAAAATCATGATTTTTATGTACGCTAATTTTACACTTGTTTCGAACTTTGGAAACAGTTTTCTCAGGCTCTTTGTGACCAAACGGGCTGAAATTTTGGATTAGCGATAAGAATCGTGGTACTAATCAAATTCAGTCACAAAATTTCCATAAAGTTGGATTTTTAGAAAAATCATGATTTTTATGGACGCTAATTTCAGACTTGGGTTCGAACTTTGGAAACAGTTTTCTCAGGCTCTATAAGACCATACGGGCTGAAATTTTGGAATAGTGATAAGAATCATGCTTATAATAGATATCAGTTATTTAATCTTCTTAATGTTTGATTCTTATATAAATCATGTTTTTATGGACGCTAATTTCAGACTTGGGTTCGAACTTTGGAAGCAGTTTTCTCAGGCTCTATGGGACCAAACGGGCTGAAATTTTAGAATAGCGGTAAGAATCGTGGTACTAATCAAATTCAGTCACAAAATTTCCATAAAGTTGGATTTTTAGAAAAATCATGATTTTTATGGACGCTTATTTCAGACTTGGGTTCGAACTTTGGAAGCAGTTTTCTCAGGCTCTATGGGACCAAACGGGTTGAAATTTTGGAATAGCGATAAGACGATTCTTACTTACCACGATTGGTACTAATCAAATTCAGTCACAAAATTTCCATAAAGTTGGATTTTTAGAAAAATAATGATTTTTATGGACGCTAATTTCAGACTTGGGTTCAAACTTTGGAAGCAGTTTTCTCAGGCTCTATAGGACCAACTGGGCTGAAATTTTTGAATAGCAATAAGAATCGTGGTACAAATCAAATTCAGTCATAAAATATCCAAAAAGTTTGATTCTTAGAAAAATCATGATTTTTATGGACGCTAATTTCAGACTTGGGTTCGAACTTTGGAAGCAGTTTTCTCAGGCTTTATAGGACCAACTGGGCTGAAATTTTTGAATAGCAATAAGAATCGTGGTTTAAATCAAATTCAGTCACAAAATTACCATAAAGTTGGATTTTTAGAAAAATCATGATTTTTATGGACGCTAATTTCAGACTTGGGTTCGAACTTTGGAAGCAGTTTTCTCAGGCTCTATGTGACCAAACGGGCTGAAATTTTGGAACAGCGATTAGAATCATGCTTTAAATCGAAATCAGTCATAAAATCTCCATAAAGTTGGATTTTTAGAAAAATCATGATTTTTATGGACGCTAATTTCAGACTTGGGTTCGAACTTTGGAAGCAGTTTTCTCAGGCTCTATGTGACCAAACGGGCTGAAATTTTGGATTAGCGATAAGAATCGTGGTACTAATCAAATTCAGTCAAAAAATTTCCATAAAATTGGATTTTTAGAAAAATCATGATTTTTATGGACGCTAATTTCAGACTTGGATTCGAACTTTGGAAGCAGTTTTCTGAGGCTCTATAGGACCAAGCGGGCTGAAATTTTGGAATAGCGGTAAGAATCGTGGTGCTAATTAAATTCAGTCACAAAATTTCCAAAAAGTTGGATTTTAAGAAAAATCATGATTTTTATGGACGCTAATTTCAGACTTGGGTTCGAATTTTGGAAGCAGTTTTCTCAGGCTCTATGTGACCAAACGGGCTGAAATTTTGGAATAGCGATAAGACGATTCTTACTTACCACGAATGGTACTAATCAAATTCAGTCACAAAAATTCCATAAAGTTGGATTTTTTGAAAAATCATGATTTTTATGGACGCTAATTTCAGACTTGGTTTCGAACTTTGGAAGCAGTTTTCTCAGGCTCTATAAGACCATACGGGCTGAAATTTTGGAATAGTGATAAGAATCATGCTTATAATAGATATCAGTTATTTAATCTTCTTAATGTTTGATTCTTATATAAATCATGTTTTTATGGACGCTAATTTCAGACTTGGGTTCGAACTTTGGAAGCAGTTTTCTCAGGCTCTATGGGACCAAACGGGCTGAAATTTTAGAATAGCGGTAAGAATCGTGGTACTAATCAAATTCAGTCACAAAATTTCCATAAAGTTGGATTTTTAGAAAAATCATGATTTTTATGGACGCTTATTTCAGACTTGGGTTCGAACTTTGGAAGCAGTTTTCTCAGGCTCTATGGGACCAAACGGGTTGAAATTTTGGAATAGCGATAAGACGATTCTTACTTACCACGATTGGTACTAATCAAATTCAGTCACAAAATTTCCATAAAGTTGGATTTTTAGAAAAATAATGATTTTTATGGACGCTAATTTCAGACTTGGGTTCAAACTTTGGAAGCAGTTTTCTCAGGCTCTATAGGACCAACTGGGCTGAAATTTTTGAATAGCAATAAGAATCGTGGTACAAATCAAATTCAGTCATAAAATATCCAAAAAGTTTGATTCTTAGAAAAATCATGATTTTTATGGACGCTAATTTCAGACTTGGGTTCGAACTTTGGAAGCAGTTTTCTCAGGCTTTATAGGACCAACTGGGCTGAAATTTTTGAATAGCAATAAGAATCGTGGTTTAAATCAAATTCAGTCACAAAATTACCATAAAGTTGGATTTTTAGAAAAATCATGATTTTTATGGACGCTAATTTCAGACTTGGGTTCGAACTTTGGAAGCAGTTTTCTCAGGCTCTATGTGACCAAACGGGCTGAAATTTTGGAACAGCGATTAGAATCATGCTTTAAATCGAAATCAGTCATAAAATCTCCATAAAGTTGGATTTTTAGAAAAATCATGATTTTTATGGACGCTAATTTCAGACTTGGGTTTGAACTTTGGAAGCAGTTTTCTCAGGCTCTATGTGACCAAACGGGCTGAAATTTTGGATTAGCGATAAGAATCGTGGTACTAATCAAATTCAGTCAAAAAATTTCCATAAAATTGGATTTTTAGAAAAATCATGATTTTTATGGACGCTAATTTCAGACTTGGATTCGAACTTTGGAAGCAGTTTTCTGAGGCTCTATCGGACCAAGCGGGCTGAAATTTTGGAATAGCGGTAAGAATCGTGGTGCTAATCAAATTCAGTCTTAAAATTTCCATAAAATTGGATTTTAAGAAAAATCATGATTTTTATGGACGCTAATTTCAGACTTGGGTTCGAATTTTGGAAGCAGTTTTCTCAGGCTCTATGTGACCAAACGGGCTGAAATTTTGGATTAGCGATAAGAATCGTGGTACTAATCAAATTCAGTCACAAAATTTCCATAAAGTTGGATTTTTAGAAAAATCATGATTTTTATGGTCGCTAATTTCAGACTTGGGTTCGAACTTTGGAAGCAGTTTTCTCAGGCTCTATGTGACCAAACGGGCTAAAATTTTGGAATAGTGATAAGAATCATGCTTATAATAGATATCAGTTATTTTATCTTCTTCATGTTTGATTTTTATATAAATCATGTTTTTATGGACGCTAATTTCAGAGTTGGGTTCGAACTTTGGAAGCAGTTTTCTCAGGCTCTATGTGACCAAACGGACTGAAATTTTGGATTTGCGATAAGAATCGTGGTACAAATCAAATTCAGTCACAAAATTTCCATAAAGTTGGATTTTGAGAAAAATCATGATTTTTATGGACGGTAATTTCAGACTTGGGTTCGAACTTTGGAAGCAGTTTTCTCAGGCTCTATGTGACCAAACGGGCTGAAATTTTGGATTAGCGATAAGAATCGTGGTACTAATCAAATTCAGTCACAAAATTTCCATAAAGTTGGATTTTTAGAAAAATCATGATTTTTATGGACGCTAATTTCAGACTTGGGTTCGAACTTTGGAAGCAGTTTTCTCAGGCTCTATGTGACCAAACGGGCTGAAATTTTGGATTAGCGATAAGAATCGTGGTACTAATCAAATTCAGTCACAAAATTTCCATAAAGTTGGATTTTAAGAAAAATCATGATTTTTATGGACGCTAATTTCAACTTGGGTTCGAACTTTGGAAGCAGTTTTCTCAGGCTCTATGTGACCAAACTGAGAAAAATCATGATTTTTATGTACGCTAATTTTACACTTGTTTCGAACTTTGGAAACAGTTTTCTCAGGCTCTTTGTGACCAAACGGGCTGAAATTTTGGATTAGCGATAAGAATCGTGGTACTAATCAAATTCAGTCACAAAATTTCCATAAAGTTGGATTTTTAGAAAAATCATGATTTTTATGGACGCTAATTTCAGACTTGGGTTCGAATTTTGGAAGCAGTTTTCTCAGGCTCTATGTGACCAAACGGGCTGAAATTTTGGAATAGCGATAAGACGATTCTTACTTACCACGAATGGTACTAATCAAATTCAGTCACAAAAATTCCATAAAGTTGGATTTTTTGAAAAAT
Organism: Hesperophylax consimilis; assembly: GCF_061612785.1. Lineage (NCBI taxonomy): Eukaryota > Metazoa > Arthropoda > Insecta > Trichoptera > Limnephilidae > Hesperophylax > Hesperophylax consimilis. Next base: position 124,917 of record NW_028301282.1, read on the forward strand.
CATGATTTTTATGGACGCTAATTTCAGACTTGGGTTCGAACTTTGGAAGCAGTTTTCTCAGGCTCTATAAGACCATACGGGCTGAAATTTCGGAACAGCGATAAGAATCATGCTTTAAATCGAAATCAGTCACAAAAATTCCATAAAGTTGGATTTTTTGAAAAATCATGATTTTTATGGACGCTAATTTCAGACTTGGGTTCGAACTTTGGAAGCAGTTTTCTCAGGCTCTATGTGACCAAACGGGCTGAAATTTTGGAATAGTGATAAGAATCATGCTTATAATAGATATCAGTTATTTAATCTTCTTAATGTTTGATTCTTATATAAATCATGTTTTTATGGACGCTAATTTCAGACTTGGGTTCGAACTTTGGAAGCAGTTTTCTCAGGCTCTATGTGACCAAACGGGCTGAAATTTTGGAATAGCGATAAGACGATTCTTACTTACCACGAATGGTACTAATCAAATTCAGTCACAAAAATTCCATAAAGTTGGATTTTTTGAAAAATCATGATTTTTATGGACGTTAATTTCAGACTTGGGTTCGAACTTTGGAAGCAGTTTTCTCAGGCTCTATAAGACCATACGGGCTGAAATTTTGGAATAGTGATAAGAATCATGCTTATAATAGATATCAGTTATTTAATCTTCTTCATGTTTGATTCTTATATAAATCATGTTTTTATGGACGCTAATTTCAGACTTGGGTTCGAACTTTGGAAGCAGTTTTCTCAGGCTCTATGTGACCAAACGGGCTGAAATTTTGGATTAGCGATAAGAATCGTGGTACTAATCAAATTCAGTCACAAAATTTCCATAAAGTTGGATTTTTAGAAAAATCATGATTTTTATGGACGCTAATTTCAGACTTGGGTTCGAACTTTGGAAGCAGTTTTCTCAGGCTCTATGTGACCAAACGGGCTGAAATTTTGGATTTGCGATAAGAATTGTGGTACAAATCAAATTCAGTCACAAAATTTCCATAAAGTTGGATTTTAAGAAAAATCATGATTTTTATGGACGCTAATTTCAGACTTGGGTTCGAACTTTGGAAGCAGTTTTCTCAGGCTCTATGTGACCAAACGGGCTGAAATTTTGGATTTGCGATAAGAATCGTGGTACAAATCAAATTCAGTCACAAAATTTCCATAAAGTTGGATTTTAAGAAAAATCATGATTTTTATGGACGCTAATTTCAGACTTGGGTTCGAACTTTGGAAGCAGTTTTCTCAGACTCTATGTGACCGAACTTAGAAAAATCATGATTTTTATGTACGCTAATTTTACACTTGTTTCGAACTTTGGAAACAGTTTTCTCAGGCTCTTTGTGACCAAACGGGCTGAAATTTTGGATTAGCGATAAGAATCGTGGTACTAATCAAATTCAGTCACAAAATTTCCATAAAGTTGGATTTTTAGAAAAATCATGATTTTTATGGACGCTAATTTCAGACTTGGGTTCGAACTTTGGAAGCAGTTTTCTCAGGCTCTATAAGACCATACGGGCTGAAATTTTGGAATAGTGATAAGAATCATGCTTATAATAGATATCAGTTATTTAATCTTCTTAATGTTTGATTCTTATATAAATCATGTTTTTATGGACGCTAATTTCAGACTTGGGTTCGAACTTTGGAAGCAGTTTTCTCAGGCTCTATGGGACCAAACGGGCTGAAATTTTAGAATAGCGGTAAGAATCGTGGTACTAATCAAATTCAGTCACAAAATTTCCATAAAGTTGGATTTTTAGAAAAATCATGATTTTTATGGACGCTTATTTCAGACTTGGGTTCGAACTTTGGAAGCAGTTTTCTCAGGCTCTATGGGACCAAACGGGTTGAAATTTTGGAATAGCGATAAGACGATTCTTACTTACCACGATTGGTACTAATCAAATTCAGTCACAAAATTTCCATAAAGTTGGATTTTTAGAAAAATAATGATTTATATGGACGCTAATTTCAGACTTGGGTTCAAACTTTGGAAGCAGTTTTCTCAGGCTTTATAGGACCAACTGGGCTGAAATTTTTGAATAGCAATAAGAATCGTGGTTTAAATCAAATTCAGTCACAAAATTACCATAAAGTTGAATTTTTAGAAAAATCATGATTTTTATGGACGCTAATTTCAGACTTGGGTTCGAACTTTGGAAGCAGTTTTCTCAGGCTCTATGTGACCAAACGGGCTGAAATTTTGGAACAGCGATTAGAATCATGCTTTAAATCGAAATCAGTCATAAAATCTCCATAAAGTTGGATTTTTAGAAAAATCATGATTTTTATGGACGCTAATTTCAGACTTGGGTTCGAACTTTGGAAGCAGTTTTCTCAGGCTCTATGTGACCAAACGGGCTGAAATTTTGGAACAGCGATTAGAATCATGCTTTAAATCGAAATCAGTCATAAAATCTCCATAAAGTTGGATTTTTAGAAAAATCATGATTTTTATGGACGCTAATTTCAGACTTGGGTTCGAACTTTGGAAGCAGTTTTCTCAGGCTCTATGTGACCAAACGGGCTGAAATTTTGGATTAGCGATAAGAATCGTGGTACTAATCAAATTCAGTCACAAAATTTCCATTAAGTTGGATTTTTAGAAAAATCATGATTTTTATGGACGCTAATTTCAGACTTGGGTTCGAACTTTGGAAGCAGTTTTCTCAGGCTCTATAAGACCATACGGGCTGAAATTTTGGAATAGTGATAAGAATCATGCTTATAATAGATATCAGTTATTTAATCTTCTTAATGTTTGATTCTTATATAAATCATGTTTTTATGGACGCTAATTTCAGACTTGGGTTCGAACTTTGGAAGCAGTTTTCTCAGGCTCTATGGGACCAAACGGGCTGAAATTTTAGAATAGCGGTAAGAATCGTGGTACTAATCAAATTCAGTCACAAAATTTCCATAAAGTTGGATTTTTAGAAAAATCATGATTTTTATGGACGCTTATTTCAGACTTGGGTTCGAACTTTGGAAGCAGTTTTCTCAGGCTCTATAGGACCAACTGGGCTGAAATTTTTGAATAGCAATAAGAATCGTGGTACAAATCAAATTCAGTCATAAAATATCCAAAAAGTTTGATTCTTAGAAAAATCATGATTTTTATGGACGCTAATTTCAGACTTGGGTTCGAACTTTGGAAGCAGTTTTCTCAGGCTTTATAGGACCAACTGGGCTGAAATTTTTGAATAGCAATAAGAATCGTGGTTTAAATCAAATTCAGTCACAAAATTTCCATAAAGTTGGATTTTAAGAAAAATCATGATTTTTATGGACGCTAATTTCAGACTTGGGTTCGAACTTTGGAAGCAGTTTTCTCAGGCTCTATGTGACCAAACGGGCTGAAATTTTGGATTTGCGATAAGAATCGTGGTACAAATCAAATTCAGTCACAAAATTTCCATAAAGTTGGATTTTAAGAAAAATCATGATTTTTATGGACGCTAATTTCAGACTTGGGTTCGAACTTTGGAAGCAGTTTTCTCAGGCTCTATGTGACCGAACTTAGAAAAATCATGATTTTTATGTACGCTAATTTTACACTTGTTTCGAACTTTGGAAACAGTTTTCTCAGGCTCTTTGTGACCAAACGGGCTGAAATTTTGGATTAGCGATAAGAATCGTGGTACTAATCAAATTCAGTCACAAAATTTCCATAAAGTTGGATTTTTAGAAAAATCATGATTTTTATGGACGCTAATTTCAGACTTGGGTTCGAACTTTGGAAGCAGTTTTCTCAGGCTCTATAAGACCATACGGGCTGAAATTTTGGAATAGTGATAAGAATCATGCTTATAATAGATATCAGTTATTTAATCTTCTTAATGTTTGATTCTTATATAAATCATGTTTTTATGGACGCTAATTTCAGACTTGGGTTCGAACTTTGGAAGCAGTTTTCTCAGGCTCTATGGGACCAAACGGGCTGAAATTTTAGAATAGCGGTAAGAATCGTGGTACTAATCAAATTCAGTCACAAAATTTCCATAAAGTTGGATTTTTAGAAAAATCATGATTTTTATGGACGCTTATTTCAGACTTGGGTTCGAACTTTGGAAGCAGTTTTCTCAGGCTCTATGGGACCAAACGGGTTGAAATTTTGGAATAGCGATAAGACGATTCTTACTTACCACGATTGGTACTAATCAAATTCAGTCACAAAATTTCCATAAAGTTGGATTTTTAGAAAAATAATGATTTTTATGGACGCTAATTTCAGACTTGGGTTCAAACTTCTGAAGCAGTTTTCTCAGGCTTTATAGGACCAACTGGGCTGAAATTTTTGAATAGCAATAAGAATCGTGGTTTAAATCAAATTCAGTCACAAAATTACCATAAAGTTGAATTTTTAGAAAAATCATGATTTTTATGGACGCTAATTTCAGACTTGGGTTCGAACTTTGGAAGCAGTTTTCTCAGGCTCTATGTGACCAAACGGGCTGAAATTTTGGAACAGCGATTAGAATCATGCTTTAAATCGAAATCAGTCATAAAATCTCCATAAAGTTGGATTTTTAGAAAAATCATGATTTTTATGGACGCTAATTTCAGACTTGGGTTCGAACTTTGGAAGCAGTTTTCTCAGGCTCTATGTGACCAAACGGGCTGAAATTTTGGAACAGCGATTAGAATCATGCTTTAAATCGAAATCAGTCATAAAATCTCCATAAAGTTGGATTTTTAGAAAAATCATGATTTTTATGGACGCTAATTTCAGACTTGGGTTCGAACTTTGGAAGCAGTTTTCTCAGGCTCTATGTGACCAAACGGGCTGAAATTTTGGATTAGCGATAAGAATCGTGGTACTAATCAAATTCAGTCACAAAATTTCCATAAAGTTGGATTTTTAGAAAAATCATGATTTTTATGGACGCTAATTTCAGACTTGGGTTCGAACTTTGGAAGCAGTTTTCTCAGGCTCTATAAGACCATACGGGCTGAAATTTTGGAATAGTGATAAGAATCATGCTTATAATAGATATCAGTTATTTAATCTTCTTAATGTTTGATTCTTATATAAATCATGTTTTTATGGACGCTAATTTCAGACTTGGGTTCGAACTTTGGAAGCAGTTTTCTCAGGCTCTATGGGACCAAACGGGCTGAAATTTTAGAATAGCGGTAAGAATCGTGGTACTAATCAAATTCAGTCACAAAATTTCCATAAAGTTGGATTTTTAGAAAAATCATGATTTTTATGGACGCTTATTTCAGACTTGGGTTCGAACTTTGGAAGCAGTTTTCTCAGGCTCTATGTGACCAAACGGGCTGAAATTTTGGAACAGCGATTAGAATCATGCTTTAAATCGAAATCAGTCATAAAATCTCCATAAAGTTGGATTTTTAGAAAAATCATGATTTTTATGGACGCTAATTTCAGACTTGGGTTCGAACTTTGGAAGCAGTTTTCTCAGGCTCTATGTGACCAAACGGGCTGAAATTTTGGATTAGCGATAAGAATCGTGGTACTAATCAAATTCAGTCAAAAAATTTCCATAAAATTGGATTTTTAGAAAAATCATGATTTTTATGGACGCTAATTTCAGACTTGGATTCGAACTTTGGAAGCAGTTTTCTGAGGCTCTATAGGACCAAGCGGGCTGAAATTTTGGAATAGCGGTAAGAATCGTGGTGCTAATTAAATTCAGTCACAAAATTTCCATAAAGTTGGATTTTAAGAAAAATCATGATTTTTATGGACGCTAATTTCAGACTTGGGTTCGAACTTTGGAAGCAGTTTTCTCAGGCTCTATGTGACCAAACGGGCTGAAATTTTGGAACAGCGATTAGAATCATGCTTTAAATCGAAATCAGTCATAAAATCTCCATAAAGTTGGATTTTTAGAAAAATCATGATTTTTATGGACGCTAATTTCAGACTTGGGTTCGAACTTTGGAAGCAGTTTTCTCAGGCTCTATGTGACCAAACGGGCTGAAATTTTGGATTAGCGATTAGAATCATGCTTTAAATCGAAATCAGTCATAAAATTTCCATAAAGTTGGATTTTTAGAAAAATCATGATTTTTATGGACGCTAATTTCAGACTTGGGTTCGAACTTTGGAAGCAGTTTTCTCAGGCTCTATAAGACCATACGGGCTGAAATTTTGGAATAGTGATAAGAATCATGCTTATAATAGATATCAGTTATTTAATCTTCTTAATGTTTGATTCTTATATAAATCATGTTTTTATGGACGCTAATTTCAGACTTGGGTTCGAACTTTGGAAGCAGTTTTCTCAGGCTCTATGGGACCAAACGGGCTGAAATTTTAGAATAGCGGTAAGAATCGTGGTACTAATCAAATTCAGTCACAAAATTTCCATAAAGTTGGATTTTTAGAAAAATCATGATTTTTATGGACGCTTATTTCAGACTTGGGTTCGAACTTTGGAAGCAGTTTTCTCAGGCTCTATAGGACCAACTGGGCTGAAATTTTTGAATAGCAATAAGAATCGTGGTACAAATCAAATTCAGTCATAAAATATCCAAAAAGTTTGATTCTTAGAAAAATCATGATTTTTATGGACGCTAATTTCAGACTTGGGTTCGAACTTTGGAAGCAGTTTTCTCAGGCTTTATAGGACCAACTGGGCTGAAATTTTTGAATAGCAATAAGAATCGTGGTTTAAATCAAATTCAGTCACAAAATTACCATAAAGTTGGATTTTTAGAAAAATCATGATTTTTATGGACGCTAATTTCAGACTTGGGTTCGAACTTTGGAAGCAGTTTTCTCAGGCTCTATGTGACCAAACGGGCTGAAATTTTGGAACAGCGATTAGAATCATGCTTTAAATCGAAATCAGTCATAAAATCTCCATAAAGCTGGATTTTTAGAAAAATCATGATTTTTATGGACGCTAATTTCAGACTTGGGTTCGAACTTTGGAAGCAGTTTTCTCAGGCTCTATGTGACCAAACGGGCTGAAATTTTGGATTAGCGATAAGAATCGTGGTACTAATCAAATTCAGTCAAAAAATTTCCATAAAATTGGATTTTTAGAAAAATCATGATTTTTATGGACGCTAATTTCAGACTTGGATTCGAACTTTGGAAGCAGTTTTCTGAGGCTCTATAGGACCAAGCGGGCTGAAATTTTGGAATAGCGGTAAGAATCGTGGTGCTAATTAAATTCAGTCACAAAATTTCCATAAAGTTGGATTTTAAGAAAAATCATGATTTTTATGGACGCTAATTTCAGACTTGGGTTCGAACTTTGGAAGCAGTTTTCTCAGGCTCTATGTGACCAAACGGGCTGAAATTTTGGAACAGCGATTAGAATCATGCTTTAAATCGAAATCAGTCATAAAATCTCCATAAAGTTGGATTTTTAGAAAAATCATGATTTTTATGGACGCTAATTTCAGACTTGGGTTCGAACTTTGGAAGCAGTTTTCTCAGGCTCTATGTGACCAAACGGGCTGAAATTTTGGATTAGCGATAAGAATCGTGGTACTAATCAAATTCAGTCAAAAAATTTCCATAAAATTGGATTTTTAGAAAAATCATGATTTTTATGGACGCTAATTTCAGACTTGGATTCGAACTTTGGAAGCAGTTTTCTGAGGCTCTATAGGACCAAGCGGGCTGAAATTTTGGAATAGCGGTAAGAATCGTGGTGCTAATTAAATTCAGTCACAAAATTTCCATAAAGTTGGATTTTAAGAAAAATCATGATTTTTATGGACGCTAATTTCAGACTTGGGTTCGAACTTTGGAAGCAGTTTTCTCAGGCTCTATAAGACCATACGGGCTGAAATTTTGGAATAGTGATAAGAATCATGCTTATAATAGATATCAGTTATTTAATCTTCTTAATGTTTGATTCTTATATAAATCATGTTTTTATGGACGCTAATTTCAGACTTGGGTTCGAACTTTGGAAGCAGTTTTCTCAGGCTCTATGGGACCAAACGGGCTGAAATTTTAGAATAGCGGTAAGAATCGTGGTACTAATCAAATTCAGTCACAAAATTTCCATAAAGTTGGATTTTTAGAAAAATCATGATTTTTATGGACGCTAATTTCAGACTTGGGTTCGAACTTTGGAAGCAGTTTTCTCAGGCTCTATGTGACCAAACGGGCTGAAATTTTGGATTAGCGATAAGAATCGTGGTACTAATCAAATTCAGTCAAAAAATTTCCATAAAATTGGATTTTTAGAAAAATCATGATTTTTATGGACGCTAATTTCAGACTTGGATTCGAACTTTGGAAGCAGTTTTCTGAGGCTCTATAGGACCAAGCGGGCTGAAATTTTGGAATAGCGGTAAGAATCGTGGTGCTAATTAAATTCAGTCACAAAATTTCCATAAAGTTGGATTTTAAGAAAAATCATGATTTTTATGGACGCTAATTTCAGACTTGGGTTCGAACTTTGGAAGCAGTTTTCTCAGGCTCTATGTGACCAAACGGGCTGAAATTTTGGAACAGCGATTAGAATCATGCTTTAAATCGAAATCAGTCATAAAATCTCCATAAAGTTGGATTTTTAGAAAAATCATGATTTTTATGGACGCTAATTTCAGACTTGGGTTCGAACTTTGGAAGCAGTTTTCTCAGGCTCTATGTGACCAAACGGGCTGAAATTTTGGATTAGCGATAAGAATCGTGGTACTAATCAAATTCAGTCAAAAAATTTCCATAAAATTGGATTTTTAGAAAAATCATGATTTTTATGGACGCTAATTTCAGACTTGGATTCGAACTTTGGAAGCAGTTTTCTGAGGCTCTATAGGACCAAGCGGGCTGAAATTTTGGAATAGCGGTAAGAATCGTGGTGCTAATTAAATTCAGTCACAAAATTTCCATAAAGTTGGATTTTTAGAAAAATCATGATTTTTATGGACGCTAATTTCAGACTTGGGTTCGAACTTTGGAAGCAGTTTTCTCAGGCTCTATGTGACCAAACGGGCTGAAATTTTGGATTTGCGATAAGAATCGTGGTACAAATCAAATTCAGTCTTAAAATTTCCATAAAGTTGGATTTTAAGAAAAATCATGATTTTTATGGACGCTAATTTCAGACTTGGGTTCGAATTTTGGAAGCAGTTTTCTCAGGCTCTATGTGACCAAACGGGCTGAAATTTTGGATTAGCGATAAGAATCGTGGTACTAATCAAATTCAGTCACAAAATTTCCATAAAGTTGGATTTTTAGAAAAATCATGATTTTTATGGACGCTTATTTCAGACTTGTTTCGAACTTTGGAAGCAGTTTTCTCAGGCTCTTTGTGACCAAACGGGCTGAAATTTTGGAACAGCGATTAGAATCATGCTTTAAATCGAAAGCAGTCATAAAATCTCCATTTAGTTGGATTTTAAGAAAAATCATGATTTTTATGGACGCTAATTTCAGACTTGGGTTCGAATTTTGGAAGCAGTTTTCTCAGGCTCTATGTGACCAAACGGGCTGAAATTTTGGATTAGCGATAAGAATCGTGGTACTAATCAAATTCAGTCACAAAATTTCCATAAAATTGGATTTTTAGAAAAATCATGATTTTTATGGACGCTAATTTCAGACTTGGATTCGAACTTTGGAAGCAGTTTTCTGAGGCTCTATAGGACCAAGCGGGCTGAAATTTTGGAATAGCGGTAAGAATCGTGGTGCTAATTAAATTCAGTCACAAAATTTCCATAAAGTTGGATTTTTAGAAAAATCATGATTTTTATGGACGCTAATTTCAGACTTGGGTTCGAACTTTGGAAGCAGTTTTCTCAGGCTCTATGTGACCAAACGGGCTGAAATTTTGGATTTGCGATAAGAATCGTGGTACAAATCAAATTCAGTCTTAAAATTTCCATAAAGTTGGATTTTAAGAAAAATCATGATTTTTATGGACGCTAATTTCAGACTTGGGTTCGAATTTTGGAAGCAGTTTTCTCAGGCTCTATGTGACCAAACGGGCTGAAATTTTGGATTAGCGATAAGAATCGTGGTACTAATCAAATTCAGTCACAAAATTTCCATAAAGTTGGATTTTTAGAAAAATCATGATTTTTATGGACGCTTATTTCAGACTTGGGTTCGAACTTTGGAAGCAGTTTTCTCAGGCTCTATGGGACCAAACGGGTTGAAATTTTGGAATAGCGATAAGACGATTCTTACTTACCACGATTGGTACTAATCAAATTCAGTCACAAAATTTCCATAAAGTTGGATTTTTAGAAAAATAATGATTTTTATGGACGCTAATTTCAGACTTGGGTTCAAACTTTGGAAGCAGTTTTCTCAGGCTCTATAGGACCAACTGGGCTGAAATTTTTGAATAGCAATAAGAATCGTGGTACAAATCAAATTCAGTCATAAAATATCCAAAAAGTTTGATTCTTAGAAAAATCATGATTTTTATGGACGCTAATTTCAGACTTGGGTTCGAACTTTGGAAGCAGTTTTCTCAGGCTTTATAGGACCAACTGGGCTGAAATTTTTGAATAGCAATAAGAATCGTGGTTTAAATCAAATTCAGTCACAAAATTACCATAAAGTTGGATTTTTAGAAAAATCATGATTTTTATGGACGCTAATTTCAGACTTGGGTTCGAACTTTGGAAGCAGTTTTCTCAGGCTCTATGTGACCAAACGGGCTGAAATTTTGGAACAGCGATTAGAATCATGCTTTAAATCGAAATCAGTCATAAAATCTCCATAAAGTTGGATTTTTAGAAAAATCATGATTTTTATGGACGCTAATTTCAGACTTGGGTTCTAACGTTGGAAGCAGTTTTCTCAGGCTCTATGTGACCAAACGGGCTGAAATTTTGCCATAGCGATAAGAATCGTGGTACAAATCAAATTCAGTCACAAAATTTCCATAAAGTTGGATTTTAAGAAAAATCATGATTTTTATGGACGCTAATTTAAGACTTGGGTTCGAACTTTGGAAGCAGTTTTCTCAGGCTCTATGTGGCCAAACTTAGAAAAATCATGATTTTTATGGACGCTAATTTTACACTTGTTTCGAACTTTGGAAGCAGTTTTCTCAGGCTCTTTGTGACCAAACGGGCTGAAATTTTGGAACAGCGATTAGAATCATGCTTTAAATCGAAAGCAGTCATAAAATCTCCATTTAGTTGGATTTTTAGAAAAATTATGATTTTTATGGACGCTAATTTCAGACTTGGATTCGAACTTTGGAAGCAGTTTTCTGAGGCTCTATAGGACCAAACGGGCTGAAATTTTTGAATAGCAATAAGAATCGTGGTACAAATCAAATTCAGTCATAAAATATCCAAAAAGTTTGATTCTTAGAAAAATCATGATTTTTATGGACGCTAATTTCAGACTTGGGTTCGAACTTTGGAAGCAGTTTTCTCAGGCTTTATAGGACCAACTGGGCTGAAATTTTTGAATAGCAATAAGAATCGTGGTTTAAATCAAATTCAGTCACAAAATTACCATAAAGTTGGATTTTTAGAAAAATCATGATTTTTATGGACGCTAATTTCAGACTTGGGTTCGAACTTTGGAAGCAGTTTTCTCAGGCTCTATGTGACCAAACGGGCTGAAATTTTGGAACAGCGATTAGAATCATGCTTTAAATCGAAATCAGTCATAAAATCTCCATAAAGTTGGATTTTTAGAAAAATCATGATTTTTATGGACGCTAATTTCAGACTTGGGTTCGAACTTTGGAAGCAGTTTTCTCAGGCTCTATAAGACCATACGGGCTGAAATTTTGGAACAGAGATTAGAATCATGCTTTAAATCGAAATCAGTCATAAAATCTCCAAAAAATTTGATTCTTAGAAAAATCATGATTTTTATGGACGCTAATTTTACACTTGTTTCGAACTTTGGAAGTAGTTTTCTCAGGCTCTTTGTGACCAAACGGGCTGAAATTTTGGAATAGTGATAAGAATCATGCTTATAATAGATATCAGTTATTTAATCTTCTTAATGTTTGATTCTTATATAAATCATGTTTTTATGGACGCTAATTTCAGACTTGGGTTCGAACTTTGGAAGCAGTTTTCTCAGGCTCTATGGGACCAAACGGGCTGAAATTTTAGAATAGCGGTAAGAATCGTGGTACTAATCAAATTCAGTCACAAAATTTCCATAAAGTTGGATTTTTAGAAAAATCATGATTTTTATGGACGCTTATTTCAGACTTGGGTTCGAACTTTGGAAGCAGTTTTCTCAGGCTCTATGGGACCAAACGGGTTGAAATTTTGGAATAGCGATAAGACGATTCTTACTTACCACGATTGGTACTAATCAAATTCAGTCACAAAATTTCCATAAAGTTGGATTTTTAGAAAAATAATGATTTTTATGGACGCTAATTTCAGACTTGGGTTCAAACTTTGGAAGCAGTTTTCTCAGGCTCTATAGGACCAACTGGGCTGAAATTTTTGAATAGCAATAAGAATCGTGGTACAAATCAAATTCAGTCATAAAATATCCAAAAAGTTTGATTCTTAGAAAAATCATGATTTTTATGGACGCTAATTTCAGACTTGGGTTCGAACTTTGGAAGCAGTTTTCTCAGGCTTTATAGGACCAACTGGGCTGAAATTTTTGAATAGCAATAAGAATCGTGGTTTAAATCAAATTCAGTCACAAAATTACCATAAAGTTGGATTTTTAGAAAAATCATGATTTTTATGGACGCTAATTTCAGACTTGGGTTCGAACTTTGGAAGCAGTTTTCTCAGGCTCTATGTGACCAAACGGGCTGAAATTTTGGAACAGCGATTAGAATCATGCTTTAAATCGAAATCAGTCATAAAATCTCCATAAAGTTGGATTTTTAGAAAAATCATGATTTTTATGGACGCTAATTTCAGACTTGGGTTCGAACTTTGGAAGCAGTTTTCTCAGGCTTTATAGGACCAACTGGGCTGAAATTTTTGAATAGCAATAAGAATCGTGGTTTAAATCAAATTCAGTCACAAAATTACCATAAAGTTGGATTTTTAGAAAAATCATGATTTTTATGGACGCTAATTTCAGACTTGGGTTCGAACTTTGGAAGCAGTTTTCTCAGGCTCTATGTGACCAAACGGGCTGAAATTTTGGAACAGCGATTAGAATCATGCTTTCAATCGAAATCAGTCATAAAATCTCCATAAAGTTGGATTTTTAGAAAAATCATGATTTTTATGGACGCTAATTTCAGACTTGGGTTCGAACTTTGGAAGCAGTTTTCTCAGGCTCTATGTGACCAAACGGGCTGAAATTTTGGATTAGCGATAAGAATCGTGGTACTAATCAAATTCAGTCAAAAAATTTCCATAAAATTGGATTTTTAGAAAAATCATGATTTTTATGGACGCTAATTTCAGACTTGGATTCGAACTTTGGAAGCAGTTTTCTGAGGCTCTATAGGACCAAGCGGGCTGAAATTTTGGAATAGCGGTAAGAATCGTGGTGCTAATCAAATTCAGTCACAAAATTACCATAAAGTTGGATTTTTAGAAAAATCATGATTTTTATGGACGCTAATTTCAGACTTGGGTTCGAACTTTGGAAGCAGTTTTCTCAGGCTCTATGTGACCAAACGGGCTGAAATTTTGGAACAGCGATTAGAATCATGCTTTAAATCGAAATCAGTCATAAAATCTCCATAAAGTTGGATTTTTAGAAAAATCATGATTTTTATGGACGCTAATTTCAGACTTGGGTTCGAACTTTGGAAGCAGTTTTCTCAGGCTCTATGTGACCAAACGGGCTGAAATTTTGGATTAGCGATAAGAATCGTGGTACTAATCAAATTCAGTCAAAAAATTTCCATAAAATTGGATTTTTAGAAAAATCATGATTTTTATGGACGCTAATTTCAGACTTGGATTCGAACTTTGGAAGCAGTTTTCTGAGGCTCTATAGGACCAAGCGGGCTGAAATTTTGGAATAGCGGTAAGAATCGTGGTGCTAATTAAATTCAGTCACAAAATTTCCATAAAGTTGGATTTTTAGAAAAATCATGATTTTTATGGACGCTAATTTCAGACTTGGGTTCGAACTTTGGAAGCAGTTTTCTCAGGCTCTATGTGACCAAACGGGCTGAAATTTTGGATTTGCGATAAGAATCGTGGTACAAATCAAATTCAGTCTTAAAATTTCCATAAAGTTGGATTTTAAGAAAAATCATGATTTTTATGGACGCTAATTTCAGACTTGGGTTCGAATTTTGGAAGCAGTTTTCTCAGGCTCTATGTGACCAAACGGGCTGAAATTTTGGATTAGCGATAAGAATCGTGGTACTAATCAAATTCAGTCACAAAATTTCCATAAAGTTGGATTTTTAGAAAAATCATGATTTTTATGGACGCTTATTTCAGACTTGGGTTCGAACTTTGGAAGCAGTTTTCTCAGGCTCTATGGGACCAAACGGGTTGAAATTTTGGAATAGCGATAAGACGATTCTTACTTACCACGATTGGTACTAATCAAATTCAGTCACAAAATTTCCATAAAGTTGGATTTTTAGAAAAATAATGATTTTTATGGACGCTAATTTCAGACTTGGGTTCAAACTTTGGAAGCAGTTTTCTCAGGCTCTATAGGACCAACTGGGCTGAAATTTTTGAATAGCAATAAGAATCGTGGTACAAATCAAATTCAGTCATAAAATATCCAAAAAGTTTGATTCTTAGAAAAATCATGATTTTTATGGACGCTAATTTCAGACTTGGGTTCGAACTTTGGAAGCAGTTTTCTCAGGCTTTATAGGACCAACTGGGCTGAAATTTTTGAATAGCAATAAGAATCGTGGTTTAAATCAAATTCAGTCACAAAATTACCATAAAGTTGGATTTTTAGAAAAATCATGATTTTTATGGACGCTAATTTCAGACTTGGGTTCGAACTTTGGAAGCAGTTTTCTCAGGCTCTATGTGACCAAACGGGCTGAAATTTTGGAACAGCGATTAGAATCATGCTTTAAATCGAAATCAGTCATAAAATCTCCATAAAGTTGGATTTTTAGAAAAATCATGATTTTTATGGACGCTAATTTCAGACTTGGGTTCGAACGTTGGAAGCAGTTTTCTCAGGCTCTATGTGACCAAACGGGCTGAAATTTTGCCACAGCGATAAGAATCGTGGTACAAATCAAATTCAGTCATAAAATTTCCATAAAGTTGGATTTTAAGAAAAATCATGATTTTAATGGACGCTAATTTCAGACTTGGGTTCGAACTTTGGAAGCAGTTTTCTCAGGCTCTATGTGACCAAACGGGCTGAAATTTTGGATTAGCGATAAGAATCGTGGTACTAATCAAATTCAACCACAAAATTTCCATAAAGTTTGATTCTTAGAAAAATCATGATTTTTATGGACGCTAATTTCAGACTTGGGTTCGAACTTTGGAAGCAGTTTTCTCAGGCTCTATAGGACCAACTGGGCTGAAATTTTTGAATAGCAATAAGAATCGTGGTACAAATCAAATTCAGTCACAAAATTACCATAAAGTTGGATTTTTAGAAAAATCATGATTTTTATGGACGCTAATTTCAGACTTGGGTTCGAACTTTGGAAGCAGTTTTCTCAGGCTCTATGTGACCAAACGGGCTGAAATTTTTGAATAGCGATAAGAATCGTGGTACAAATCAAATTCAGTCACAAAATTTCCATAAAGTTGGATTTTAAGAAAAATCATGATTTTAATGGACGCTAATTTCAGACTTGGGTTCGAACTTTGGAAGCAGTTTTCTCAGGCTCTATGTGACCAAACGGGCTGAAATTTTGGATTAGCGATAAGAATCGTGGTACTAATCAAATTCAGTCACAAAATTTCCATAAAGTTGGATTTTTAGAAAAATCAGGATTTTTATGGACGCTAATTTCAGACTTGGGTTTGAACTTTGGAAGCAGTTTTCTCAGGCTCTATGGGACAAAACCTGCTAAAATTTTGGATTAGCGATAAGAATCGTGGTACTAATCAAATTCAGTCACAAAATTTCCATAAAGTTGGATTTTTAGAAAAATCATGATTTTTATGGACGCTAATTTAAGACTTGGGTTCGAACTTTGGAAGCAGTTTTCTCAGGCTCTATGTGGCCAAACTTAGAAAAATCATGATTTTTATGGACGCTAATTTTACACTTGTTTCGAACTTTGGAAGCAGTTTTCTCAGGCTCTTTGTGACCAAACGGGCTGAAATTTTGGAACAGCGATTAGAATCATGCTTTAAATCGAAAGCAGTCATAAAATCTCCATTTAGTTGGATTTTTAGAAAAATTATGATTTTTATGGACGCTAATTTCAGACTTGGATTCGAACTTTGGAAGCAGTTTTCTGAGGCTCTATAGGACCAAACGGGCTGAAATTTTTGAATAGCAATAAGAATCGTGGTACAAATCAAATTCAGTCATAAAATATCCAAAAAGTTTGATTCTTAGAAAAATCATGATTTTTATGGACGCTAATTTCAGACTTGGGTTCGAACTTTGGAAGCAGTTTTCTCAGGCTTTATAGGACCAACTGGGCTGAAATTTTTGAATAGCAATAAGAATCGTGGTTTAAATCAAATTCAGTCACAAAATTACCATAAAGTTGGATTTTTAGAAAAATCATGATTTTTATGGACGCTAATTTCAGACTTGGGTTCGAACTTTGGAAGCAGTTTTCTCAGGCTCTATGTGACCAAACGGGCTGAAATTTTGGAACAGCGATTAGAATCATGCTTTAAATCGAAATCAGTCATAAAATCTCCAAAAAATTTGATTCTTAGAAAAATCATGATTTTTATGGACGCTAATTTTACACTTGTTTCGAACTTTGGAAGTAGTTTTCTCAGGCTCTTTGTGACCAAACGGGCTGAAATTTTGGAATAGTGATAAGAATCATGCTTATAATAGATATCAGTTATTTAATCTTCTTAATGTTTGATTCTTATATAAATCATGTTTTTATGGACGCTAATTTCAGACTTGGGTTCGAACTTTGGAAGCAGTTTTCTCAGGCTCTATGTGACCAAACGGGCTGAAATTTTGGAATAGCGATAAGACGATTCTTACTTACCACGAATGGTACTAATCAAATTCAGTCACAAAAATTCCATAAAGTTGGATTTTTTGAAAAATCATGATTTTTATGGACGTTAATTTCAGACTTGGGTTCGAACTTTGGAAGCAGTTTTCTCAGGCTCTATAAGACCATACGGGCTGAAATTTTGGAATAGTGATAAGAATCATGCTTATAATAGATATCAGTTATTTAATCTTCTTCATGTTTGATTCTTATATAAATCATGTTTTTATGGACGCTAATTTCAGACTTGGGTTCGAACTTTGGAAGCAGTTTTCTCAGGCTCTATGTGACCAAACGGGCTGAAATTTTGGATTAGCGATAAGAATCGTGGTACTAATCAAATTCAGTCACAAAATTTCCATAAAGTTGGATTTATAGAAAAATCATGATTTTTATGGACGCTAATTTCAGACTTGGGTTCAAACTTTGGAAGCAGTTTTCTCAGGCTCTATAGGACCAACTGGGCTGAAATTTTTGAATAGCAATAAGAATCGTGGTACAAATCAAATTCAGTCATAAAATATCCAAAAAGTTTGATTCTTAGAAAAATCATGATTTTTATGGACGCTAATTTCAGACTTGGGTTCGAACTTTGGAAGCAGTTTTCTCAGGCTTTATAGGACCAACTGGGCTGAAATTTTTGAATAGCAATAAGAATCGTGGTTTAAATCAAATTCAGTCACAAAATTACCATAAAGTTGGATTTTTAGAAAAATCATGATTTTTATGGACGCTAATTTCAGACTTGGGTTCGAACTTTGGAAGCAGTTTTCTCAGGCTCTATGTGACCAAACGGGCTGAAATTTTGGAACAGCGATTAGAATCATGCTTTAAATCGAAATCAGTCATAAAATCTCCATAAAGTTGGATTTTTAGAAAAATCATGATTTTTATGGACGCTAATTTCAGACTTGGGTTCGAACTTTGGAAGCAGTTTTCTCAGGCTCTATGTGACCAAACGGGCTGAAATTTTGGATTAGCGATAAGAATCGTGGTACTAATCAAATTCAGTCAAAAAATTTCCATAAAATTGGATTTTTAGAAAAATCATGATTTTTATGGACGCTAATTTCAGACTTGGATTCGAACTTTGGAAGCAGTTTTCTGAGGCTCTATAGGACCAAGCGGGCTGAAATTTTGGAATAGCGGTAAGAATCGTGGTGCTAATTAAATTCAGTCACAAAATTTCCATAAAGTTGGATTTTAAGAAAAATCATGATTTTTATGGACGGATTTGTTGTAAAGTTGGATTTTTAGAAAAATAATGATTTTTATGGACGCTAATTTCAGACTTGGGTTCAAACTTTGGAAGCAGTTTTCTCAGGCTCTATAGGACCAACTGGGCTGAAATTTTTGAATAGCAATAAGAATCGTGGTACAAATCAAATTCAGTCATAAAATATCCAAAAAGTTTGATTCTTAGAAAAATCATGATTTTTATGGACGCTAATTTCAGACTTGGGTTCGAACTTTGGAAGCAGTTTTCTCAGGCTTTATAGGACCAACTGGGCTGAAATTTTTGAATAGCAATAAGAATCGTGGTTTAAATCAAATTCAGTCACAAAATTACCATAAAGTTGGATTTTTAGAAAAATCATGATTTTTATGGACGCTAATTTCAGACTTGGGTTCGAACTTTGGAAGCAGTTTTCTCAGGCTCTATGTGACCAAACGGGCTGAAATTTTGGAACAGCGATTAGAATCATGCTTTAAATCGAAATCAGTCATAAAATCTCCATAAAGTTGGATTTTTAGAAAAATCATGATTTTTAAGGACGCTAATTTCAGACTTGGGTTCGAACTTTGGAAGCAGTTTTCTCAGGCTCTATGTGACCAAACGGGCTGAAATTTTGGATTAGCGATAAGAATCGTGGTACTAATCAAATTCAGTCAAAAAATTTCCATAAAATTGGATTTTTAGAAAAATCATGATTTTTATGGACGCTAATTTCAGACTTGGATTCGAACTTTGGAAGCAGTTTTCTGAGGCTCTATAGGACCAAGCGGGCTGAAATTTTGGAATAGCGGTAAGAATCGTGGTGCTAATCAAATTCAGTCTTAAAATTTCCATAAAATTGGATTTTAAGAAAAATCATGATTTTTATGGACGCTAATTTCAGACTTGGGTTCGAATTTTGGAAGCAGTTTTCTCAGGCTCTATGTGACCAAACGGGCTGAAATTTTGGATTAGCGATAAGAATCGTGGTACTAATCAAATTCAGTCACAAAATTTCCATAAAGTTGGATTTTTAGAAAAATCATGATTTTTATGGTCGCTAATTTCAGACTTGGGTTCGAACTTTGGAAGCAGTTTTCTCAGGCTCTATGTGACCAAACGGGCTAAAATTTTGGAATAGTGATAAGAATCATGCTTATAATAGATATCAGTTATTTTATCTTCTTCATGTTTGATTTTTATATAAATCATGTTTTTATGGACGCTAATTTCAGAGTTGGGTTCGAACTTTGGAAGCAGTTTTCTCAGGCTCTATGTGACCAAACGGACTGAAATTTTGGATTTGCGATAAGAATCGTGGTACAAATCAAATTCAGTCACAAAATTTCCATAAAGTTGGATTTTAAGAAAAATCATGATTTTTATGGACGCTAATTTCAGACTTGGGTTCGAACTTTGGAAGCAGTTTTCTCAGGCTCTATGTGACCAAACGGGCTGAAATTTTGGATTAGCGATAAGAATCGTGGTACTAATCAAATTCAGTCACAAAATTTCCATAAAGTTGGATTTTTAGAAAAATCATGATTTTTATGGACGCTAATTTCAGACTTGGGTTCGAACTTTGGAAGCAGTTTTCTCAGGCTCTATGTGACCAAACGGGCTGAAATTTTGGATTAGCGATAAGAATCGTGGTACTAATCAAATTCAGTCACAAAATTTCCATAAAGTTGGATTTTAAGAAAAATCATGATTTTTATGGACGCTAATTTCAACTTGGGTTCGAACTTTGGAAGCAGTTTTCTCAGGCTCTATGTGACCAAACTGAGAAAAATCATGATTTTTATGTACGCTAATTTTACACTTGTTTCGAACTTTGGAAACAGTTTTCTCAGGCTCTTTGTGACCAAACGGGCTGAAATTTTGGATTAGCGATAAGAATCGTGGTACTAATCAAATTCAGTCACAAAATTTCCATAAAGTTGGATTTTTAGAAAAATCATGATTTTTATGGACGCTAATTTCAGACTTGGGTTCGAATTTTGGAAGCAGTTTTCTCAGGCTCTATGTGACCAAACGGGCTGAAATTTTGGAATAGCGATAAGACGATTCTTACTTACCACGAATGGTACTAATCAAATTCAGTCACAAAAATTCCATAAAGTTGGATTTTTTGAAAAATCATGATTTTTATGGACGCTAATTTCAGACTTGGGTTCGAACTTTGGAAGCAGTTTTCTCAGGCTCTATAAGACCATACGGGCTGAAATTTCGGAACAGCGATAAGAATCATGCTTTAAATCGAAATCAGTCACAAAAATTCCATAAAGTTGGATTTTTTGAAAAATCATGATTTTTATGGACGCTAATTTCAGACTTGGGTTCGAACTTTGGAAGCAGTTTTCTCAGGCTCTATGTGACCAAACGGGCTGAAATTTTGGAATAGCGATAAGACGATTCTTACTTACCACGAATGGTACTAATCAAATTCAGTCACAAAAATTCCATAAAGTTGGATTTTTTGAAAAATCATGATTTTTATGGACGTTAATTTCAGACTTGGGTTCGAACTTTGGAAGCAGTTTTCTCAGGCTCTATAAGACCATACGGGCTGAAATTTTGGAATAGTGATAAGAATCATGCTTATAATAGATATCAGTTATTTAATCTTCTTCATGTTTGATTCTTATATAAATCATGTTTTTATGGACGCTAATTTCAGACTTGGGTTCGAACTTTGGAAGCAGTTTTCTCAGGCTCTATGTGACCAAACGGGCTGAAATTTTGGATTAGCGATAAGAATCGTGGTACTAATCAAATTCAGTCACAAAATTTCCATAAAGTTGGATTTATAGAAAAATCATGATTTTTATGGACGCTAATTTCAGACTTGGGTTCGAACTTTGGAAGCAGTTTTCTCAGGCTCTATGTGACCAAACGGGCTGAAATTTTGGATTTGCGATAAGAATTGTGGTACAAATCAAATTCAGTCACAAAATTTCCATAAAGTTGGATTTTAAGAAAAATCATGATTTTTATGGACGCTAATTTCAGACTTGGGTTCGAACTTTGGAAGCAGTTTTCTCAGGCTCTATGTGACCAAACGGGCTGAAATTTTGGATTTGCGATAAGAATCGTGGTACAAATCAAATTCAGTCACAAAATTTCCATAAAGTTGGATTTTAAGAAAAATCATGATTTTTATGGACGCTAATTTCAGACTTGGGTTCGAACTTTGGAAGCAGTTTTCTCAGGCTCTATGTGACCGAACTTAGAAAAATCATGATTTTTATGTACGCTAATTTTACACTTGTTTCGAACTTTGGAAACAGTTTTCTCAGGCTCTTTGTGACCAAACGGGCTGAAATTTTGGATTAGCGATAAGAATCGTGGTACTAATCAAATTCAGTCACAAAATTTCCATAAAGTTGGATTTTTAGAAAAATCATGATTTTTATGGACGCTAATTTCAGACTTGGGTTCGAACTTTGGAAGCAGTTTTCTCAGGCTCTATAAGACCATACGGGCTGAAATTTTGGAATAGTGATAAGAATCATGCTTATAATAGATATCAGTTATTTAATCTTCTTAATGTTTGATTCTTATATAAATCATGTTTTTATGGACGCTAATTTCAGACTTGGGTTCGAACTTTGGAAGCAGTTTTCTCAGGCTCTATGAAACCAAACGGGCTGAAATTTTAGAATAGCGGTAAGAATCGTGGTACTAATCAAATTCAGTCACAAAATTTCCATAAAGTTGGATTTTTAGAAAAATCATGATTTTTATGGACGCTTATTTCAGACTTGGGTTCGAACTTTGGAAGCAGTTTTCTCAGGCTCTATGGGACCAAACGGGTTGAAATTTTGGAATAGCGATAAGACGATTCTTACTTACCACGATTGGTACTAATCAAATTCAGTCACAAAATTTCCATAAAGTTGGATTTTTAGAAAAATAATGATTTTTATGGACGCTAATTTCAGACTTGGGTTCAAACTTTGGAAGCAGTTTTCTCAGGCTTTATAGGACCAACTGGGCTGAAATTTTTGAATAGCAATAAGAATCGTGGTTTAAATCAAATTCAGTCACAAAATTACCATAAAGTTGAATTTTTAGAAAAATCATGATTTTTATGGACGCTAATTTCAGACTTGGGTTCGAACTTTGGAAGCAGTTTTCTCAGGCTCTATGTGACCAAACGGGCTGAAATTTTGGAACAGCGATTAGAATCATGCTTTAAATCGAAATCAGTCATAAAATCTCCATAAAGTTGGATTTTTAGAAAAATCATGATTTTTATGGACGCTAATTTCAGACTTGGGTTCGAACTTTGGAAGCAGTTTTCTCAGGCTCTATGTGACCAAACGGGCTGAAATTTTGGAACAGCGATTAGAATCATGCTTTAAATCGAAATCAGTCATAAAATCTCCATAAAGTTGGATTTTTAGAAAAATCATGATTTTTATGGACGCTAATTTCAGACTTGGGTTCGAACTTTGGAAGCAGTTTTCTCAGGCTCTATGTGACCAAACGGGCTGAAATTTTGGATTAGCGATAAGAATCGTGGTACTAATCAAATTCAGTCACAAAATTTCCATAAAGTTGGATTTTTAGAAAAATCATGATTTTTATGGACGCTAATTTCAGACTTGGGTTCGAACTTTGGAAGCAGTTTTCTCAGGCTCTATAAGACCATACGGGCTGAAATTTTGGAATAGTGATAAGAATCATGCTTATAATAGATATCAGTTATTTAATCTTCTTAATGTTTGATTCTTATATAAATCATGTTTTTATGGACGCTAATTTCAGACTTGGGTTCGAACTTTGGAAGCAGTTTTCTCAGGCTCTATGGGACCAAACGGGCTGAAATTTTAGAATAGCGGTAAGAATCGTGGTACTAATCAAATTCAGTCACAAAATTTCCATAAAGTTGGATTTTTAGAAAAATCATGATTTTTATGGACGCTTATTTCAGACTTGGGTTCGAACTTTGGAAGCAGTTTTCTCAGGCTCTATAGGACCAACTGGGCTGAAATTTTTGAATAGCAATAAGAATCGTGGTACAAATCAAATTCAGTCATAAAATATCCAAAAAGTTTGATTCTTAGAAAAATCATGATTTTTATGGACGCTAATTTCAGACTTGGGTTCGAACTTTGGAAGCAGTTTTCTCAGGCTTTATAGGACCAACTGGGCTGAAATTTTTGAATAGCAATAAGAATCGTGGTTTAAATCAAATTCAGTCACAAAATTACCATAAAGTTGGATTTTTAGAAAAATCATGATTTTTATGGACGCTAATTTCAGACTTGGGTTCGAACTTTGGAAGCAGTTTTCTCAGGCTCTATGTGACCAAACGGGCTGAAATTTTAGAACAGCGATTAGAATCATGCTTTAAATCGAAATCAGTCATAAAATCTCCATAAAGTTGGATTTTTAGAAAAATCATGATTTTTATGGACGCTAATTTCAGACTTGGGTTCGAACTTTGGAAGCAGTTTTCTCAGGCTCTATGTGACCAAACGGGCTGAAATTTTTGATTAGCGATAAGAATCGTGGTACTAATCAAATTCAGTCAAAAAATTTCCATAAAATTGGATTTTTAGAAAAATCATGATTTTTATGGACGCTAATTTCAGACTTGGATTCGAACTTTGGAAGCAGTTTTCTGAGGCTCTATAGGACCAAGCGGGCTGAAATTTTGGAATAGCGGTAAGAATCGTGGTGCTAATTAAATTCAGTCACAAAATTTCCATAAAGTTGGATTTTAAGAAAAATCATGATTTTTATGGACGCTAATTTCAGACTTGGGTTCGAACTTTGGAAGCAGTTTTCTCAGGCTCTATGTGACCAAACGGGCTGAAATTTTGGATAAGCGATTAGAATCATGCTTTAAATCGAAATCAGTCATAAAATATCCAAAAAGTTTGATTCTTAGAAAAATCATGATTTTTATGGACGCTAATTTCAGACTTGGGTTCGAACTTTGGAAGCAGTTTTCTCAGGCTCTATAGGACCAAACGGGCTGAAATTTTTGAATAGCGGTAAGAATCGTGGTACTAATCAAATTCAGTCACAAAATTTCCATAAAGTTGGATTTTTAGAAAAATCATGATTTTTATGGACGCTAATTTCAGACTTGGGTTCGAACTTTGGAAGCAGTTTTCTCAGGCTCTATAGGACCAAACGGGCTGAAATTTTTGAATAGCGATAAGAATCGTGGAACAAATCAAATTCAGTCACAAAATTACCATAAAGTTGGATTTTTAGAAAAATCATGATTTTTATGGACGCTAATTTCAGACTTGGGTTCGAACTTTGGAAGCAGTTTTCTCAGGCTCTATAGGACCAAACGGGCTGAAATTTTTGAATAGCGATAAGAATCGTGGAACAAATCAAATTCAGTCACAAAATTTGCATAAAATTGGATTTTTAGAAAAATCATGATTTTAATGGACGCTAATTTCAGACTTGGGTTCGAACTTTGGAAGCAGTTTTCTCAGGCTTTATAGGACCAACTGGGCTGAAATTTTTGAATAGCAATAAGATTCGTGGTTTAAATCAAATTCAGTCACAAAATTACCATAAAGTTGGATTTTTAGAAAAATCATGATTTTTATGGACGCTAATTTCAGACTTGGGTTCGAACTTTGGAAGCAGTTTTCTCAGGCTCTATGTGACCAAACGGGCTGAAATTTTGGAACAGCGATTAGAATCATGCTTTAAATCGAAATCAGTCATAAAATCTCCATAAAGTTGGATTTTTAGAAAAATCATGATTTTTATGGACGCTAATTTCAGACTTGGGTTCGAACTTTGGAAGCAGTTTTCTCAGGCTCTATGTGACCAAACGGGCTGAAATTTTGGATTAGCGATAAGAATCGTGGTACTAATCAAATTCAGTCAAAAAATTTCCATAAAATTGGATTTTTAGAAAAATCATGATTTTTATGGACGCTAATTTCAGACTTGGATTCGAACTTTGGAAGCAGTTTTCTGAGGCTCTATAGGACCAAGCGGGCTGAAATTTTGGAATAGCGGTAAGAATCGTGGTGCTAATTAAATTCAGTCACAAAATTTCCATAAAGTTGGATTTTAAGAAAAATCATGATTTTTATGGACGCTAATTTCAGACTTGGGTTCGAACTTTGGAAGCAGTTTTCTCAGGCTCTATGTGACCAAACGGGCTGAAATTTTGGATAAGCGATTAGAATCATGCTTTAAATCGAAATCAGTCATAAAATATCCAAAAAGTTTGATTCTTAGAAAAATCATGATTTTTATGGACGCTAATTTCAGACTTGGGTTCGAACTTTGGAAGCAGTTTTCTCAGGCTCTATAGGACCAAACGGGCTGAAATTTTTGAATAGCGGTAAGAATCGTGGTACTAATCAAATTCAGTCACAAAATTTCCATAAAGTTGGATTTTTAGAAAAATCATGATTTTTATGGACGCTAATTTCAGACTTGGGTTCGAACTTTGGAAGCAGTTTTCTCAGGCTCTATAGGACCAAACGGGCTGAAATTTTTGAATAGCAATAAGAATCGTGGTACAAATCAAATTCAGTCATAAAATATCCAAAAAGTTTGATTCTTAGAAAAATCATGATTTTTATGGACGCTAATTTCAGACTTGGGTTCGAACTTTGGAAGCAGTTTTCTCAGGCTTTATAGGACCAACTGGGCTGAAATTTTTGAATAGCAATAAGAATCGTGGTTTAAATCAAATTCAGTCACAAAATTACCATAAAGTTGGATTTTTAGAAAAATCATGATTTTTATGGACGCTAATTTCAGACTTGGGTTCGAACTTTGGAAGCAGTTTTCTCAGGCTCTATGTGACCAAACGGGCTGAAATTTTGGAACAGCGATAAGAATCATGCTTTAAATCGAAATCAGTCATAAAATCTCCAAAAAATTTGATTCTTAGAAAAATCATGATTTTTATGGACGCTAATTTTACACTTGTTTCGAACTTTGGAAGTAGTTTTCTCAGGCTCTTTGTGACCAAACGGGCTGAAATTTTGGAATAGTGATAAGAATCATGCTTATAATAGATATCAGTTATTTAATCTTCTTAATGTTTGATTCTTATATAAATCATGTTTTTATGGACGCTAATTTCAGACTTGGGTTCGAACTTTGGAAGCAGTTTTCTCAGGCTCTATGTGACCAAACGGGCTGAAATTTTGGAATAGCGATAAGACGATTCTTACTTACCACGAATGGTACTAATCAAATTCAGTCACAAAAATTCCATAAAGTTGGATTTTTTGAAAAATCATGATTTTTATGGACGTTAATTTCAGACTTGGGTTCGAACTTTGGAAGCAGTTTTCTCAGGCTCTATAAGACCATACGGGCTGAAATTTTGGAATAGTGATAAGAATCATGCTTATAATAGATATCAGTTATTTAATCTTCTTCATGTTTGATTCTTATATAAATCATGTTTTTATGGACGCTAATTTCAGACTTGGGTTCGAACTTTGGAAGCAGTTTTCTCAGGCTCTATGTGACCAAACGGGCTGAAATTTTGGATTAGCGATAAGAATCGTGGTACTAATCAAATTCAGTCACAAAATTTCCATAAAGTTGGATTTATAGAAAAATCATGATTTTTATGGACGCTAATTTCAGACTTGGGTTCAAACTTTGGAAGCAGTTTTCTCAGGCTCTATAGGACCAACTGGGCTGAAATTTTTGAATAGCAATAAGAATCGTGGTACAAATCAAATTCAGTCATAAAATATCCAAAAAGTTTGATTCTTAGAAAAATCATGATTTTTATGGACGCTAATTTCAGACTTGGGTTCGAACTTTGGAAGCAGTTTTCTCAGGCTTTATAGGACCAACTGGGCTGAAATTTTTGAATAGCAATAAGAATCGTGGTTTAAATCAAATTCAGTCACAAAATTACCATAAAGTTGGATTTTTAGAAAAATCATGATTTTTATGGACGCTAATTTCAGACTTGGGTTCGAACTTTGGAAGCAGTTTTCTCAGGCTCTATGTGACCAAACGGGCTGAAATTTTGGAACAGCGATTAGAATCATGCTTTAAATCGAAATCAGTCATAAAATCTCCATAAAGTTGGATTTTTAGAAAAATCATGATTTTTATGGACGCTAATTTCAGACTTGGGTTCGAACTTTGGAAGCAGTTTTCTCAGGCTCTATGTGACCAAACGGGCTGAAATTTTGGATTAGCGATAAGAATCGTGGTACTAATCAAATTCAGTCAAAAAATTTCCATAAAATTGGATTTTTAGAAAAATCATGATTTTTATGGACGCTAATTTCAGACTTGGATTCGAACTTTGGAAGCAGTTTTCTGAGGCTCTATAGGACCAAGCGGGCTGAAATTTTGGAATAGCGGTAAGAATCGTGGTGCTAATTAAATTCAGTCACAAAATTTCCATAAAGTTGGATTTTAAGAAAAATCATGATTTTTATGGACGGATTTGTTGTAAAGTTGGATTTTTAGAAAAATAATGATTTTTATGGACGCTAATTTCAGACTTGGGTTCAAACTTTGGAAGCAGTTTTCTCAGGCTCTATAGGACCAACTGGGCTGAAATTTTTGAATAGCAATAAGAATCGTGGTACAAATCAAATTCAGTCATAAAATATCCAAAAAGTTTGATTCTTAGAAAAATCATGATTTTTATGGACGCTAATTTCAGACTTGGGTTCGAACTTTGGAAGCAGTTTTCTCAGGCTTTATAGGACCAACTGGGCTGAAATTTTTGAATAGCAATAAGAATCGTGGTTTAAATCAAATTCAGTCACAAAATTACCATAAAGTTGGATTTTTAGAAAAATCATGATTTTTATGGACGCTAATTTCAGACTTGGGTTCGAACTTTGGAAGCAGTTTTCTCAGGCTCTATGTGACCAAACGGGCTGAAATTTTGGAACAGCGATTAGAATCATGCTTTAAATCGAAATCAGTCATAAAATCTCCATAAAGTTGGATTTTTAGAAAAATCATGATTTTTAAGGACGCTAATTTCAGACTTGGGTTCGAACTTTGGAAGCAGTTTTCTCAGGCTCTATGTGACCAAACGGGCTGAAATTTTGGATTAGCGATAAGAATCGTGGTACTAATCAAATTCAGTCAAAAAATTTCCATAAAATTGGATTTTTAGAAAAATCATGATTTTTATGGACGCTAATTTCAGACTTGGATTCGAACTTTGGAAGCAGTTTTCTGAGGCTCTATAGGACCAAGCGGGCTGAAATTTTGGAATAGCGGTAAGAATCGTGGTGCTAATCAAATTCAGTCTTAAAATTTCCATAAAATTGGATTTTAAGAAAAATCATGATTTTTATGGACGCTAATTTCAGACTTGGGTTCGAATTTTGGAAGCAGTTTTCTCAGGCTCTATGTGACCAAACGGGCTGAAATTTTGGATTAGCGATAAGAATCGTGGTACTAATCAAATTCAGTCACAAAATTTCCATAAAGTTGGATTTTTAGAAAAATCATGATTTTTATGGTCGCTAATTTCAGACTTGGGTTCGAACTTTGGAAGCAGTTTTCTCAGGCTCTATGTGACCAAACGGGCTAAAATTTTGGAATAGTGATAAGAATCATGCTTATAATAGATATCAGTTATTTTATCTTCTTCATGTTTGATTTTTATATAAATCATGTTTTTATGGACGCTAATTTCAGAGTTGGGTTCGAACTTTGGAAGCAGTTTTCTCAGGCTCTATGTGACCAAACGGACTGAAATTTTGGATTTGCGATAAGAATCGTGGTACAAATCAAATTCAGTCACAAAATTTCCATAAAGTTGGATTTTAA
Source organism: Hesperophylax consimilis (assembly GCF_061612785.1). Classification (NCBI taxonomy): domain Eukaryota; kingdom Metazoa; phylum Arthropoda; class Insecta; order Trichoptera; family Limnephilidae; genus Hesperophylax; species Hesperophylax consimilis. Next base: position 153,903 of record NW_028301282.1, read on the forward strand.
GAAAAATCATGATTTTTATGGACGCTAATTTCAGACTTGGGTTCGAACTTTGGAAGCAGTTTTCTCAGGCTCTATGTGACCAAACGGGCTGAAATTTTGGATTAGCGATAAGAATCGTGGTACTAATCAAATTCAGTCACAAAATTTCCATAAAGTTGGATTTTTAGAAAAATCATGATTTTTATGGACGCTAATTTCAGACTTGGGTTCGAACTTTGGAAGCAGTTTTCTCAGGCTCTATGTGACCAAACGGGCTGAAATTTTGGATTAGCGATAAGAATCGTGGTACTAATCAAATTCAGTCACAAAATTTCCATAAAGTTGGATTTTAAGAAAAATCATGATTTTTATGGACGCTAATTTCAACTTGGGTTCGAACTTTGGAAGCAGTTTTCTCAGGCTCTATGTGACCAAACTGAGAAAAATCATGATTTTTATGTACGCTAATTTTACACTTGTTTCGAACTTTGGAAACAGTTTTCTCAGGCTCTTTGTGACCAAACGGGCTGAAATTTTGGATTAGCGATAAGAATCGTGGTACTAATCAAATTCAGTCACAAAATTTCCATAAAGTTGGATTTTTAGAAAAATCATGATTTTTATGGACGCTAATTTCAGACTTGGGTTCGAATTTTGGAAGCAGTTTTCTCAGGCTCTATGTGACCAAACGGGCTGAAATTTTGGAATAGCGATAAGACGATTCTTACTTACCACGAATGGTACTAATCAAATTCAGTCACAAAAATTCCATAAAGTTGGATTTTTTGAAAAATCATGATTTTTATGGACGCTAATTTCAGACTTGGGTTCGAACTTTGGAAGCAGTTTTCTCAGGCTCTATAAGACCATACGGGCTGAAATTTCGGAACAGCGATAAGAATCATGCTTTAAATCGAAATCAGTCACAAAAATTCCATAAAGTTGGATTTTTTGAAAAATCATGATTTTTATGGACGCTAATTTCAGACTTGGGTTCGAACTTTGGAAGCAGTTTTCTCAGGCTCTATGTGACCAAACGGGCTGAAATTTTGGAATAGCGATAAGACGATTCTTACTTACCACGAATGGTACTAATCAAATTCAGTCACAAAAATTCCATAAAGTTGGATTTTTTGAAAAATCATGATTTTTATGGACGTTAATTTCAGACTTGGGTTCGAACTTTGGAAGCAGTTTTCTCAGGCTCTATAAGACCATACGGGCTGAAATTTTGGAATAGTGATAAGAATCATGCTTATAATAGATATCAGTTATTTAATCTTCTTCATGTTTGATTCTTATATAAATCATGTTTTTATGGACGCTAATTTCAGACTTGGGTTCGAACTTTGGAAGCAGTTTTCTCAGGCTCTATGTGACCAAACGGGCTGAAATTTTGGATTAGCGATAAGAATCGTGGTACTAATCAAATTCAGTCACAAAATTTCCATAAAGTTGGATTTATAGAAAAATCATGATTTTTATGGACGCTAATTTCAGACTTGGGTTCGAACTTTGGAAGCAGTTTTCTCAGGCTCTATGTGACCAAACGGGCTGAAATTTTGGATTTGCGATAAGAATTGTGGTACAAATCAAATTCAGTCACAAAATTTCCATAAAGTTGGATTTTAAGAAAAATCATGATTTTTATGGACGCTAATTTCAGACTTGGGTTCGAACTTTGGAAGCAGTTTTCTCAGGCTCTATGTGACCAAACGGGCTGAAATTTTGGATTTGCGATAAGAATCGTGGTACAAATCAAATTCAGTCACAAAATTTCCATAAAGTTGGATTTTAAGAAAAATCATGATTTTTATGGACGCTAATTTCAGACTTGGGTTCGAACTTTGGAAGCAGTTTTCTCAGGCTCTATGTGACCGAACTTAGAAAAATCATGATTTTTATGTACGCTAATTTTACACTTGTTTCGAACTTTGGAAACAGTTTTCTCAGGCTCTTTGTGACCAAACGGGCTGAAATTTTGGATTAGCGATAAGAATCGTGGTACTAATCAAATTCAGTCACAAAATTTCCATAAAGTTGGATTTTTAGAAAAATCATGATTTTTATGGACGCTAATTTCAGACTTGGGTTCGAACTTTGGAAGCAGTTTTCTCAGGCTCTATAAGACCATACGGGCTGAAATTTTGGAATAGTGATAAGAATCATGCTTATAATAGATATCAGTTATTTAATCTTCTTAATGTTTGATTCTTATATAAATCATGTTTTTATGGACGCTAATTTCAGACTTGGGTTCGAACTTTGGAAGCAGTTTTCTCAGGCTCTATGAAACCAAACGGGCTGAAATTTTAGAATAGCGGTAAGAATCGTGGTACTAATCAAATTCAGTCACAAAATTTCCATAAAGTTGGATTTTTAGAAAAATCATGATTTTTATGGACGCTTATTTCAGACTTGGGTTCGAACTTTGGAAGCAGTTTTCTCAGGCTCTATGGGACCAAACGGGTTGAAATTTTGGAATAGCGATAAGACGATTCTTACTTACCACGATTGGTACTAATCAAATTCAGTCACAAAATTTCCATAAAGTTGGATTTTAAGAAAAATAATGATTTTTATGGACGCTAATTTCAGACTTGGGTTCAAACTTTGGAAGCAGTTTTCTCAGGCTTTATAGGACCAACTGGGCTGAAATTTTTGAATAGCAATAAGAATCGTGGTTTAAATCAAATTCAGTCACAAAATTACCATAAAGTTGAATTTTTAGAAAAATCATGATTTTTATGGACGCTAATTTCAGACTTGGGTTCGAACTTTGGAAGCAGTTTTCTCAGGCTCTATGTGACCAAACGGGCTGAAATTTTGGAACAGCGATTAGAATCATGCTTTAAATCGAAATCAGTCATAAAATCTCCATAAAGTTGGATTTTTAGAAAAATCATGATTTTTATGGACGCTAATTTCAGACTTGGGTTCGAACTTTGGAAGCAGTTTTCTCAGGCTCTATGTGACCAAACGGGCTGAAATTTTGGAACAGCGATTAGAATCATGCTTTAAATCGAAATCAGTCATAAAATCTCCATAAAGTTGGATTTTTAGAAAAATCATGATTTTTATGGACGCTAATTTCAGACTTGGGTTCGAACTTTGGAAGCAGTTTTCTCAGGCTCTATGTGACCAAACGGGCTGAAATTTTGGATTAGCGATAAGAATCGTGGTACTAATCAAATTCAGTCACAAAATTTCCATAAAGTTGGATTTTTAGAAAAATCATGATTTTTATGGACGCTAATTTCAGACTTGGGTTCGAACTTTGGAAGCAGTTTTCTCAGGCTCTATAAGACCATACGGGCTGAAATTTTGGAATAGTGATAAGAATCATGCTTATAATAGATATCAGTTATTTAATCTTCTTAATGTTTGATTCTTATATAAATCATGTTTTTATGGACGCTAATTTCAGACTTGGGTTCGAACTTTGGAAGCAGTTTTCTCAGGCTCTATGGGACCAAACGGGCTGAAATTTTAGAATAGCGGTAAGAATCGTGGTACTAATCAAATTCAGTCACAAAATTTCCATAAAGTTGGATTTTTAGAAAAATCATGATTTTTATGGACGCTTATTTCAGACTTGGGTTCGAACTTTGGAAGCAGTTTTCTCAGGCTCTATAGGACCAACTGGGCTGAAATTTTTGAATAGCAATAAGAATCGTGGTACAAATCAAATTCAGTCATAAAATATCCAAAAAGTTTGATTCTTAGAAAAATCATGATTTTTATGGACGCTAATTTCAGACTTGGGTTCGAACTTTGGAAGCAGTTTTCTCAGGCTTTATAGGACCAACTGGGCTGAAATTTTTGAATAGCAATAAGAATCGTGGTTTAAATCAAATTCAGTCACAAAATTACCATAAAGTTGGATTTTTAGAAAAATCATGATTTTTATGGACGCTAATTTCAGACTTGGGTTCGAACTTTGGAAGCAGTTTTCTCAGGCTCTATGTGACCAAACGGGCTGAAATTTTAGAACAGCGATTAGAATCATGCTTTAAATCGAAATCAGTCATAAAATCTCCATAAAGTTGGATTTTTAGAAAAATCATGATTTTTATGGACGCTAATTTCAGACTTGGGTTCGAACTTTGGAAGCAGTTTTCTCAGGCTCTATGTGACCAAACGGGCTGAAATTTTTGATTAGCGATAAGAATCGTGGTACTAATCAAATTCAGTCAAAAAATTTCCATAAAATTGGATTTTTAGAAAAATCATGATTTTTATGGACGCTAATTTCAGACTTGGATTCGAACTTTGGAAGCAGTTTTCTGAGGCTCTATAGGACCAAGCGGGCTGAAATTTTGGAATAGCGGTAAGAATCGTGGTGCTAATTAAATTCAGTCACAAAATTTCCATAAAGTTGGATTTTAAGAAAAATCATGATTTTTATGGACGCTAATTTCAGACTTGGGTTCGAACTTTGGAAGCAGTTTTCTCAGGCTCTATGTGACCAAACGGGCTGAAATTTTGGATAAGCGATTAGAATCATGCTTTAAATCGAAATCAGTCATAAAATATCCAAAAAGTTTGATTCTTAGAAAAATCATGATTTTTATGGACGCTAATTTCAGACTTGGGTTCGAACTTTGGAAGCAGTTTTCTCAGGCTCTATAGGACCAAACGGGCTGAAATTTTTGAATAGCGGTAAGAATCGTGGTACTAATCAAATTCAGTCACAAAATTTCCATAAAGTTGGATTTTTAGAAAAATCATGATTTTTATGGACGCTAATTTCAGACTTGGGTTCGAACTTTGGAAGCAGTTTTCTCAGGCTCTATAGGACCAAACGGGCTGAAATTTTTGAATAGCGATAAGAATCGTGGAACAAATCAAATTCAGTCACAAAATTACCATAAAGTTGGATTTTTAGAAAAATCATGATTTTTATGGACGCTAATTTCAGACTTGGGTTCGAACTTTGGAAGCAGTTTTCTCAGGCTCTATAGGACCAAACGGGCTGAAATTTTTGAATAGCGATAAGAATCGTGGAACAAATCAAATTCAGTCACAAAATTTGCATAAAATTGGATTTTTAGAAAAATCATGATTTTAATGGACGCTAATTTCAGACTTGGGTTCGAACTTTGGAAGCAGTTTTCTCAGGCTTTATAGGACCAACTGGGCTGAAATTTTTGAATAGCAATAAGAATCGTGGTTTAAATCAAATTCAGTCACAAAATTACCATAAAGTTGGATTTTTAGAAAAATCATGATTTTTATGGACGCTAATTTCAGACTTGGGTTCGAACTTTGGAAGCAGTTTTCTCAGGCTCTATGTGACCAAACGGGCTGAAATTTTGGAACAGCGATTAGAATCATGCTTTAAATCGAAATCAGTCATAAAATCTCCATAAAGTTGGATTTTTAGAAAAATCATGATTTTTATGGACGCTAATTTCAGACTTGGGTTCGAACTTTGGAAGCAGTTTTCTCAGGCTCTATGTGACCAAACGGGCTGAAATTTTGGATTAGCGATAAGAATCGTGGTACTAATCAAATTCAGTCAAAAAATTTCCATAAAATTGGATTTTTAGAAAAATCATGATTTTTATGGACGCTAATTTCAGACTTGGATTCGAACTTTGGAAGCAGTTTTCTGAGGCTCTATAGGACCAAGCGGGCTGAAATTTTGGAATAGCGGTAAGAATCGTGGTGCTAATTAAATTCAGTCACAAAATTTCCATAAAGTTGGATTTTAAGAAAAATCATGATTTTTATGGACGCTAATTTCAGACTTGGGTTCGAACTTTGGAAGCAGTTTTCTCAGGCTCTATGTGACCAAACGGGCTGAAATTTTGGATAAGCGATTAGAATCATGCTTTAAATCGAAATCAGTCATAAAATATCCAAAAAGTTTGATTCTTAGAAAAATCATGATTTTTATGGACGCTAATTTCAGACTTGGGTTCGAACTTTGGAAGCAGTTTTCTCAGGCTCTATAGGACCAAACGGGCTGAAATTTTTGAATAGCGGTAAGAATCGTGGTACTAATCAAATTCAGTCACAAAATTTCCATAAAGTTGGATTTTTAGAAAAATCATGATTTTTATGGACGCTAATTTCAGACTTGGGTTCGAACTTTGGAAGCAGTTTTCTCAGGCTCTATAGGACCAAACGGGCTGAAATTTTTGAATAGCGATAAGAATCGTGGAACAAATCAAATTCAGTCACAAAATTACCATAAAGTTGGATTTTTAGAAAAATCATGATTTTTATGGACGCTAATTTCAGACTTGGGTTCGAACTTTGGAAGCAGTTTTCTCAGGCTCTATAGGACCAAACGGGCTGAAATTTTTGAATAGCGATAAGAATCGTGGAACAAATCAAATTCAGTCACAAAATTTGCATAAAATTGGATTTTTAGAAAAATCATGATTTTAATGGACGCTAATTTCAGACTTGGGTTCGAACTTTGGAAGCAGTTTTCTCAGGCTCTATGTGACCAAACGGGCTGAAATTTTGGATTTGCGATAAGAATCGTGGTACAAATCAAATTCAGTCTTAAAATTTCCATAAAGTTGGATTTTAAGAAAAATCATGATTTTTATGGACGCTAATTTCAGACTTGGGTTCGAATTTTGGAAGCAGTTTTCTCAGGCTCTATGTGACCAAACGGGCTGAAATTTTGGATTAGCGATAAGAATCGTGGTACTAATCAAATTCAGTCACAAAATTTCCATAAAGTTGGATTTTTAGAAAAATCATGATTTTTATGGACGCTTATTTCAGACTTGGGTTCGAACTTTGGAAGCAGTTTTCTCAGGCTCTATGGGACCAAACGGGTTGAAATTTTGGAATAGCGATAAGACGATTCTTACTTACCACGATTGGTACTAATCAAATTCAGTCACAAAATTTCCATAAAGTTGGATTTTTAGAAAAATAATGATTTTTATGGACGCTAATTTCAGACTTGGGTTCAAACTTTGGAAGCAGTTTTCTCAGGCTCTATAGGACCAACTGGGCTGAAATTTTTGAATAGCAATAAGAATCGTGGTACAAATCAAATTCAGTCATAAAATATCCAAAAAGTTTGATTCTTAGAAAAATCATGATTTTTATGGACGCTAATTTCAGACTTGGGTTCGAACTTTGGAAGTAGTTTTCTCAGGCTTTATAGGACCAACTGGGCTGAAATTTTTGAATAGCAATAAGAATCGTGGTTTAAATCAAATTCAGTCACAAAATTACCATAAAGGTGGATTTTTAGAAAAATCATGATTTTTATGGACGCTAATTTCAGACTTGGGTTCGAACTTTGGAAGCAGTTTTCTCAGGCTCTATGTGACCAAACGGGCTGAAATTTTGGAACAGCGATTAGAATCATGCTTTAAATCGAAATCAGTCATAAAATCTCCATAAAGTTGGATTTTTAGAAAAATCATGATTTTTATGGACGCTAATTTCAGACTTGGGTTCGAACGTTGGAAGCAGTTTTCTCAGGCTCTATGTGACCAAACGGGCTGAAATTTTGCCACAGCGATAAGAATCGTGGTACAAATCAAATTCAGTCATAAAATTTCCATAAAGTTGGATTTTAAGAAAAATCATGATTTTAATGGACGCTAATTTCAGACTTGGGTTCGAACTTTGGAAGCAGTTTTCTCAGGCTCTATGTGACCAAACGGGCTGAAATTTTGGAACAGCGATTAGAATCATGCTTTAAATCGAAATCAGTCATAAAATCTCCATAAAGTTGGATTTTTAGAAAAATCATGATTTTTATGGACGCTAATTTCAGACTTGGGTTCGAACTTTGGAAGCAGTTTTCTCAGGCTCTATGTGACCAAACGGGCTGAAATTTTGGAACAGCGATTAGAATCATGCTTTAAATCGAAATCAGTCATAAAATCTCCATAAAGTTGGATTTTTAGAAAAATCATGATTTTTATGGACGCTAATTTCAGACTTGGGTTCGAACTTTGGAAGCAGTTTTCTCAGGCTCTATGTGACCAAACGGGCTGAAATTTTGGATTAGCGATAAGAATCGTGGTACTAATCAAATTCAGTCACAAAATTTCCATAAAGTTGGATTTTTAGAAAAATCATGATTTTTATGGACGCTAATTTCAGACTTGGGTTCGAACTTTGGAAGCAGTTTTCTCAGGCTCTATAAGACCATACGGGCTGAAATTTTGGAATAGTGATAAGAATCATGCTTATAATAGATATCAGTTATTTAATCTTCTTAATGTTTGATTCTTATATAAATCATGTTTTTATGGACGCTAATTTCAGACTTGGGTTCGAACTTTGGAAGCAGTTTTCTCAGGCTCTATGGGACCAAACGGGCTGAAATTTTAGAATAGCGGTAAGAATCGTGGTACTAATCAAATTCAGTCACAAAATTTCCATAAAGTTGGATTTTTAGAAAAATCATGATTTTTATGGACGCTTATTTCAGACTTGGGTTCGAACTTTGGAAGCAGTTTTCTCAGGCTCTATAGGACCAACTGGGCTGAAATTTTTGAATAGCAATAAGAATCGTGGTACAAATCAAATTCAGTCATAAAATATCCAAAAAGTTTGATTCTTAGAAAAATCATGATTTTTATGGACGCTAATTTCAGACTTGGGTTCGAACTTTGGAAGCAGTTTTCTCAGGCTTTATAGGACCAACTGGGCTGAAATTTTTGAATAGCAATAAGAATCGTGGTTTAAATCAAATTCAGTCACAAAATTACCATAAAGTTGGATTTTTAGAAAAATCATGATTTTTATGGACGCTAATTTCAGACTTGGGTTCGAACTTTGGAAGCAGTTTTCTCAGGCTCTATGTGACCAAACGGGCTGAAATTTTGGAACAGCGATTAGAATCATGCTTTAAATCGAAATCAGTCATAAAATCTCCATAAAGTTGGATTTTTAGAAAAATCATGATTTTTATGGACGCTAATTTCAGACTTGGGTTCGAACTTTGGAAGCAGTTTTCTCAGGCTCTATGTGACCAAACGGGCTGAAATTTTGGATTAGCGATAAGAATCGTGGTACTAATCAAATTCAGTCAAAAAATTTCCATAAAATTGGATTTTTAGAAAAATCATGATTTTTATGGACGCTAATTTCAGACTTGGATTCGAACTTTGGAAGCAGTTTTCTGAGGCTCTATAGGACCAAGCGGGCTGAAATTTTGGAATAGCGGTAAGAATCGTGGTGCTAATTAAATTCAGTCACAAAATTTCCATAAAGTTGGATTTTAAGAAAAATCATGATTTTTATGGACGCTAATTTCAGACTTGGGTTCGAACTTTGGAAGCAGTTTTCTCAGGCTCTATGTGACCAAACGGGCTGAAATTTTGGATAAGCGATTAGAATCATGCTTTAAATCGAAATCAGTCATAAAATATCCAAAAAGTTTGATTCTTAGAAAAATCATGATTTTTATGGACGCTAATTTCAGACTTGGGTTCGAACTTTGGAAGCAGTTTTCTCAGGCTCTATAGGACCAAACGGGCTGAAATTTTTGAATAGCGGTAAGAATCGTGGTACTAATCAAATTCAGTCACAAAATTTCCATAAAGTTGGATTTTTAGAAAAATCATGATTTTTATGGACGCTAATTTCAGACTTGGGTTCGAACTTTGGAAGCAGTTTTCTCAGGCTCTATAGGACCAAACGGGCTGAAATTTTTGAATAGCGATAAGAATCGTGGAACAAATCAAATTCAGTCACAAAATTACCATAAAGTTGGATTTTTAGAAAAATCATGATTTTTATGGACGCTAATTTCAGACTTGGGTTCGAACTTTGGAAGCAGTTTTCTCAGGCTCTATAGGACCAAACGGGCTGAAATTTTTGAATAGCGATAAGAATCGTGGAACAAATCAAATTCAGTCACAAAATTTGCATAAAATTGGATTTTTAGAAAAATCATGATTTTAATGGACGCTAATTTCAGACTTGGGTTCGAACTTTGGAAGCAGTTTTCTCAGGCTTTATAGGACCAACTGGGCTGAAATTTTTGAATAGCAATAAGAATCGTGGTTTAAATCAAATTCAGTCACAAAATTACCATAAAGTTGGATTTTTAGAAAAATCATGATTTTTATGGACGCTAATTTCAGACTTGGGTTCGAACTTTGGAAGCAGTTTTCTCAGGCTCTATGTGACCAAACGGGCTGAAATTTTGGAACAGCGATTAGAATCATGCTTTAAATCGAAATCAGTCATAAAATCTCCATAAAGTTGGATTTTTAGAAAAATCATGATTTTTATGGACGCTAATTTCAGACTTGGGTTCGAACTTTGGAAGCAGTTTTCTCAGGCTCTATGTGACCAAACGGGCTGAAATTTTGGATTAGCGATAAGAATCGTGGTACTAATCAAATTCAGTCAAAAAATTTCCATAAAATTGGATTTTTAGAAAAATCATGATTTTTATGGACGCTAATTTCAGACTTGGATTCGAACTTTGGAAGCAGTTTTCTGAGGCTCTATAGGACCAAGCGGGCTGAAATTTTGGAATAGCGGTAAGAATCGTGGAACAAATCAAATTCAGTCACAAAATTACCATAAAGTTGGATTTTTAGAAAAATCATGATTTTTATGGACGCTAATTTCAGACTTGGGTTCGAACTTTGGAAGCAGTTTTCTCAGGCTCTATAGGACCAAACGGGCTGAAATTTTTGAATAGCAATAAGAATCGTGGTACAAATCAAATTCAGTCATAAAATATCCAAAAAGTTTGATTCTTAGAAAAATCATGATTTTTATGGACGCTAATTTCAGACTTGGGTTCGAACTTTGGAAGCAGTTTTCTCAGGCTTTATAGGACCAACTGGGCTGAAATTTTTGAATAGCAATAAGAATCGTGGTTTAAATCAAATTCAGTCACAAAATTACCATAAAGTTGGATTTTTAGAAAAATCATGATTTTTATGGACGCTAATTTCAGACTTGGGTTCGAACTTTGGAAGCAGTTTTCTCAGGCTCTATGTGACCAAACGGGCTGAAATTTTGGAACAGCGATTAGAATCATGCTTTAAATCGAAATCAGTCATAAAATCTCCATAAAGTTGGATTTTTAGAAAAATCATGATTTTTATGGACGCTAATTTCAGACTTGGGTTCGAACTTTGGAAGCAGTTTTCTCAGGCTCTATGTGACCAAACGGGCTGAAATTTTGGATTAGCGATAAGAATCGTGGTACTAATCAAATTCAGTCAAAAAATTTCCATAAAATTGGATTTTTAGAAAAATCATGATTTTTATGGACGCTAATTTCAGACTTGGATTCGAACTTTGGAAGCAGTTTTCTGAGGCTCTATAGGACCAAGCGGGCTGAAATTTTGGAATAGCGGTAAGAATCGTGGTGCTAATTAAATTCAGTCACAAAATTTCCATAAAGTTGGATTTTAAGAAAAATCATGATTTTTATGGACGCTAATTTCAGACTTGGGTTCGAACTTTGGAAGCAGTTTTCTCAGGCTCTATGTGACCAAACGGGCTGAAATTTTGGATAAGCGATTAGAATCATGCTTTAAATCGAAATCAGTCATAAAATATCCAAAAAGTTTGATTCTTAGAAAAATCATGATTTTTATGGACGCTAATTTCAGACTTGGGTTCGAACTTTGGAAGCAGTTTTCTCAGGCTCTATAGGACCAAACGGGCTGAAATTTTTGAATAGCGGTAAGAATCGTGGTACTAATCAAATTCAGTCACAAAATTTCCATAAAGTTGGATTTTTAGAAAAATCATGATTTTTATGGACGCTAATTTCAGACTTGGGTTCGAACTTTGGAAGCAGTTTTCTCAGGCTCTATAGGACCAAACGGGCTGAAATTTTTGAATAGCGATAAGAATCGTGGAACAAATCAAATTCAGTCACAAAATTACCATAAAGTTGGATTTTTAGAAAAATCATGATTTTTATGGACGCTAATTTCAGACTTGGGTTCGAACTTTGGAAGCAGTTTTCTCAGGCTCTATAGGACCAAACGGGCTGAAATTTTTGAATAGCGATAAGAATCGTGGAACAAATCAAATTCAGTCACAAAATTTGCATAAAATTGGATTTTTAGAAAAATCATGATTTTAATGGACGCTAATTTCAGACTTGGGTTCGAACTTTGGAAGCAGTTTTCTCAGGCTTTATAGGACCAACTGGGCTGAAATTTTTGAATAGCAATAAGAATCGTGGTTTAAATCAAATTCAGTCACAAAATTACCATAAAGTTGGATTTTTAGAAAAATCATGATTTTTATGGACGCTAATTTCAGACTTGGGTTCGAACTTTGGAAGCAGTTTTCTCAGGCTCTATGTGACCAAACGGGCTGAAATTTTGGAACAGCGATTAGAATCATGCTTTAAATCGAAATCAGTCATAAAATCTCCATAAAGTTGGATTTTTAGAAAAATCATGATTTTTATGGACGCTAATTTCAGACTTGGGTTCGAACTTTGGAAGCAGTTTTCTCAGGCTCTATGTGACCAAACGGGCTGAAATTTTGGATTAGCGATAAGAATCGTGGTACTAATCAAATTCAGTCAAAAAATTTCCATAAAATTGGATTTTTAGAAAAATCATGATTTTTATGGACGCTAATTTCAGACTTGGATTCGAACTTTGGAAGCAGTTTTCTGAGGCTCTATAGGACCAAGCGGGCTGAAATTTTGGAATAGCGGTAAGAATCGTGGTGCTAATTAAATTCAGTCACAAAATTTCCATAAAGTTGGATTTTAAGAAAAATCATGATTTTTATGGACGCTAATTTCAGACTTGGGTTCGAACTTTGGAAGCAGTTTTCTCAGGCTCTATGTGACCAAACGGGCTGAAATTTTGGATAAGCGATTAGAATCATGCTTTAAATCGAAATCAGTCATAAAATATCCAAAAAGTTTGATTCTTAGAAAAATCATGATTTTTATGGACGCTAATTTCAGACTTGGGTTCGAACTTTGGAAGCAGTTTTCTCAGGCTCTATAGGACCAAACGGGCTGAAATTTTTGAATAGCGGTAAGAATCGTGGTACTAATCAAATTCAGTCACAAAATTTCCATAAAGTTGGATTTTTAGAAAAATCATGATTTTTATGGACGCTAATTTCAGACTTGGGTTCGAACTTTGGAAGCAGTTTTCTCAGGCTCTATAGGACCAAACGGGCTGAAATTTTTGAATAGCGATAAGAATCGTGGAACAAATCAAATTCAGTCACAAAATTACCATAAAGTTGGATTTTTAGAAAAATCATGATTTTTATGGACGCTAATTTCAGACTTGGGTTCGAACTTTGGAAGCAGTTTTCTCAGGCTCTATAGGACCAAACGGGCTGAAATTTTTGAATAGCGATAAGAATCGTGGAACAAATCAAATTCAGTCACAAAATTTGCATAAAATTGGATTTTTAGAAAAATCATGATTTTAATGGACGCTAATTTCAGACTTGGGTTCGAACTTTGGAAGCAGTTTTCTCAGGCTCTATGTGACCAAACGGGCTGAAATTTTGGATTTGCGATAAGAATCGTGGTACAAATCAAATTCAGTCTTAAAATTTCCATAAAGTTGGATTTTAAGAAAAATCATGATTTTTATGGACGCTAATTTCAGACTTGGGTTCGAATTTTGGAAGCAGTTTTCTCAGGCTCTATGTGACCAAACGGGCTGAAATTTTGGATTAGCGATAAGAATCGTGGTACTAATCAAATTCAGTCACAAAATTTCCATAAAGTTGGATTTTTAGAAAAATCATGATTTTTATGGACGCTTATTTCAGACTTGGGTTCGAACTTTGGAAGCAGTTTTCTCAGGCTCTATGGGACCAAACGGGTTGAAATTTTGGAATAGCGATAAGACGATTCTTACTTACCACGATTGGTACTAATCAAATTCAGTCACAAAATTTCCATAAAGTTGGATTTTTAGAAAAATAATGATTTTTATGGACGCTAATTTCAGACTTGGGTTCAAACTTTGGAAGCAGTTTTCTCAGGCTCTATAGGACCAACTGGGCTGAAATTTTTGAATAGCAATAAGAATCGTGGTACAAATCAAATTCAGTCATAAAATATCCAAAAAGTTTGATTCTTAGAAAAATCATGATTTTTATGGACGCTAATTTCAGACTTGGGTTCGAACTTTGGAAGTAGTTTTCTCAGGCTTTATAGGACCAACTGGGCTGAAATTTTTGAATAGCAATAAGAATCGTGGTTTAAATCAATTTCGACGCTAATTTCAGACTTGGGTTTGAACTTTGGAAGCAGTTTTCTCAGGCTCTATGGGACAAAACCTGCTAAAATTTTGGATTAGCGATAAGAATCGTGGTACTAATCAAATTCAGTCACAAAATTTCCATAAAGTTGGATTTTTAGAAAAATCATGATTTTTATGGACGCTAATTTAAGACTTGGGTTCGAACTTTGGAAGCAGTTTTCTCAGGCTCTATGTGGCCAAACTTAGAAAAATCATGATTTTTATGGACGCTAATTTTACACTTGTTTCGAACTTTGGAAGCAGTTTTCTCAGGCTCTTTGTGACCAAACGGGCTGAAATTTTGGAACAGCGATTAGAATCATTAAATCTTTAAATCGAAAGCAGTCATAAAATCTCCATTTAGTTGGATTTTTAGAAAAATTATGATTTTTATGGACGCTAATTTCAGACTTGGATTCGAACTTTGGAAGCAGTTTTCTGAGGCTCTATAGGACCAAACGGGCTGAAATTTTTGAATAGCAATAAGAATCGTGGTACAAATCAAATTCAGTCATAAAATATCCAAAAAGTTTGATTCTTAGAAAAATCATGATTTTTATGGACGCTAATTTCAGACTTGGGTTCGAACTTTGGAAGCAGTTTTCTCAGGCTTTATAGGACCAACTGGGCTGAAATTTTTGAATAGCAATAAGAATCGTGGTTTAAATCAAATTCAGTCACAAAATTACCATAAAGTTGGATTTTTAGAAAAATCATGATTTTTATGGACGCTAATTTCAGACTTGGGTTCGAACTTTGGAAGCAGTTTTCTCAGGCTCTATGTGACCAAACGGGCTGAAATTTTGGAACAGCGATTAGAATCATGCTTTAAATCGAAATCAGTCATAAAATCTCCATAAAGTTGGATTTTTAGAAAAATCATGATTTTTATGGACGCTAATTTCAGACTTGGGTTCGAACTTTGGAAGCAGTTTTCTCAGGCTCTATAAGACCATACGGGCTGAAATTTTGGAACAGAGATTAGAATCATGCTTTAAATCGAAATCAGTCATAAAATCTCCAAAAAATTTGATTCTTAGAAAAATCATGATTTTTATGGACGCTAATTTTACACTTGTTTCGAACTTTGGAAGTAGTTTTCTCAGGCTCTTTGTGACCAAACGGGCTGAAATTTTGGAATAGCGGTGAGAATCGTTGTACTAATCAAATTGAGTCACAAACTTTCCATAAAGTTGGATTTTTTGAAAAATCATGATTTTTATGGACGCTAATTTCAGACATGGGTTCGAACTTTGGAAGCAGTTTTCTGAGCCTCTAAAGGACCAAACGGGCTGAAATTTTGGAATAGTGATAAGAATCATGCTTATAATAGATATCAGTTATTAAATCTTCTTAATGTTTGATTCTTATATAAATCATGATTTTTATGGACGCTAATTTCAGACTTGGGTTCGAACATTGGAAGCAGTTTTCTCAGGCTCTATGTGAACAAACGGTCTGAAATTTTGGATTTGCGATAAGAATCGTGGTACAAATCAAATTCAGTCACAAAATTTCCATAAAGTTGGATTTTTTGAAAAATCATGATTTTTATGGACGCTAATTTCAGACATGGGTTCGAACTTTGGAAGCAGTTTTCTCAGGCTCTATGTGACCAAACGGGCTGAAATTTTGGATTAGCGATAAGAATCGTGGTACTAATCAAATTCAGTCAAAAAATTTCCATAAAATTGGATTTTTAGAAAAATCATGATTTTTATGGACGCTAATTTCAGACTTGGATTCGAACTTTGGAAGCAGTTTTCTGAGGCTCTATAGGACCAAGCGGGCTGAAATTTTGGAATAGCGGTAAGAATCGTGGTGCTAATTAAATTCAGTCACAAAATTTCCATAAAGTTGGATTTTAAGAAAAATCATGATTTTTATGGACGCTAATTTCAGACTTGGGTTCGAACTTTGGAAGCAGTTTTCTCAGGCTCTATGTGACCAAACGGGCTGAAATTTTGGATAAGCGATTAGAATCATGCTTTAAATCGAAATCAGTCATAAAATATCCAAAAAGTTTGATTCTTAGAAAAATCATGATTTTTATGGACGCTAATTTCAGACTTGGGTTCGAACTTTGGAAGCAGTTTTCTCAGGCTCTATAGGACCAAACGGGTTGAAATTTTTGAATAGCGGTAAGAATCGTGGTACTAATCAAATTCAGTCACAAAATTTCCATAAAGTTGGATTTTTAGAAAAATCATGATTTTTATGGACGCTAATTTCAGACTTGGGTTCGAACTTTGGAAGCAGTTTTCTCAGGCTCTATGTGACCAAACGGGCTGAAATTTTGGAACAGCGATTAGAATCATGCTTTAAATCGAAATCAGTCATAAAATCTCCATAAAGTTGGATTTTTAGAAAAATCATGATTTTTATGGACGCTAATTTCAGACTTGGGTTCGAACGTTGGAAGCAGTTTTCTCAGGCTCTATGTGACCAAACGGGCTGAAATTTTGCCACAGCGATAAGAATCGTGGTACAAATCAAATTCAGTCATAAAATTTCCATAAAATTCAGTCACAAAATTACCATAAAGTTGGATTTTTAGAAAAATCATGATTTTTATGGACGCTAATTTCAGACTTGGGTTCGAACTTTGGAAGCAGTTTTCTCAGGCTCTATAGGACCAAACGGGCTGAAATTTTTGAATAGCGATAAGAATCGTGGAACAAATCAAATTCAGTCACAAAATTTGCATAAAATTGGATTTTTAGAAAAATCATGATTTTAATGGACGCTAATTTCAGACTTGGGTTCGAACTTTGGAAGCAGATTTCTCAGGCTCTATGTGACCAAACGGGCTGAAATTTTGGATTTGCGATAAGAATCGTGGTACAAATCAAATTCAGTCTTAAAATTTCCATAAAGTTGGATTTTAAGAAAAATCATGATTTTTATGGACGCTAATTTCAGACTTGGGTTCGAATTTTGGAAGCAGTTTTCTCAGGCTCTATGTGACCAAACGGGCTGAAATTTTGGATTAGCGATAAGAATCGTGGTACTAATCAAATTCAGTCACAAAATTTCCATAAAGTTGGATTTTTAGAAAAATCATGATTTTTATGGTCGCTAATTTCAGACTTGGGTTCGAACTTTGGAAGCAGTTTTCTCAGGCTCTATGTGACCAAACGGGCTAAAATTTTGGAATAGTGATAAGAATCATGCTTATAATAGATATCAGTTATTTTATCTTCTTCATGTTTGATTTTTATATAAATCATGTTTTTATGGACGCTAATTTCAGAGTTGGGTTCGAACTTTGGAAGCAGTTTTCTCAGGCTCTATGTGACCAAACGGACTGAAATTTTGGATTTGCGATAAGAATCGTGGTACAAATCAAATTCAGTCACAAAATTTCCATAAAGTTTGATTTTAAGAAAAATCATGATTTTTATGGACGCTAATTTCAGACTTGGGTTCGAACTTTGGAAGCAGTTTTCTCAGGCTCTATGTGACCAAACGGGCTGAAATTTTGGATTAGCGATAAGAATCGTGGTACTTATCAAATTCAGTCACAAAATTTCCATAAAGTTGGATTTTTAGAAAAATCATGATTTTTATGGACGCTAATTTCAGACTTGGGTTCGAACTTTGGAAGCAGTTTTCTCAGGCTCTATGTGACCAAACGGGCTGAAATTTTGGATTAGCGATAAGAATCGTGGTTCTAATCAAATTCAGTCACAAAATTTCCATAAAGTTGGATTTTAAGAAAAATCATGATTTTTATGGACGCTAATTTCAACTTGGGTTCGAACTTTGGAAGCAGTTTTCTCAGGCTCTATGTGACCAAACTGAGAAAAATCATGATTTTTATGTACGCTAATTTTACACTTGTTTCGAACTTTGGAAACAGTTTTCTCAGGCTCTTTGTGACCAAACGGGCTGAAATTTTGGATTAGCGATAAGAATCGTGGTACTAATCAAATTCAGTCACAAAATTTCCATAAAGTTGGATTTTTAGAAAAATCATGATTTTTATGGACGCTAATTTCAGACTTGGGTTCGAATTTTGGAAGCAGTTTTCTCAGGCTCTATGTGACCAAACGGGCTGAAATTTTGGAATAGCGATAAGACGATTCTTACTTACCACGAATGGTACTAATAAAATTCAGTCACAAAAATTCCATAAAGTTGGATTTTTTGAAAAATCATGATTTTTATGGACGCTAATTTCAGACTTGGGTTCGAACTTTGGAAGCAGTTTTCTCAGGCTCTATGTGACCAAACGGGCTGAAATTTTGGAATAGTGATAAGAATCATGCTTATAATAGATATCAGTTATTTAATCTTCTTAATGTTTGATTCTTATATAAATCATGTTTTTATGGACGCTAATTTCAGACTTGGGTTCGAACTTTGGAAGCAGTTTTCTCAGGCTCTATGTGACCAAACGGGCTGAAATTTTGGAATAGCGATAAGACGATTCTTACTTACCACGAATGGTACTAATCAAATTCAGTCACAAAAATTCCATAAAGTTGGATTTTTTGAAAAATCATGATTTTTATGGACGTTAATTTCAGACTTGGGTTCGAACTTTGGAAGCAGTTTTCTCAGGCTCTATAAGACCATACGGGCTGAAATTTTGGAATAGTGATAAGAATCATGCTTATAATAGATATCAGTTATTTAATCTTCTTCATGTTTGATTCTTATATAAATCATGTTTATATGGACGCTAATTTCAGACTTGGGTTCGAACTTTGGAAGCAGTTTTCTCAGGCTCTATGTGACCAAACGGGCTGAAATTTTGGATTAGCGATAAGAATCGTGGTACTAATCAAATTCAGTCACAAAATTTCCATAAAGTTGGATTTTTAGAAAAATCATGATTTTTATGGACGCTAATTTCAGACTTGGGTTCGAACTTTGGAAGCAGTTTTCTCAGGCTCTATGTGACCAAACGGGCTGAAATTTTGGATTTGCGATAAGAATTGTGGTACAAATCAAATTCAGTCACAAAATTTCCATAAAGTTGGATTTTAAGAAAAATCATGATTTTTATGGACGCTAATTTCAGACTTGGGTTCGAACTTTGGAAGCAGTTTTCTCAGGCTCTATGTGACCAAACGGGCTGAAATTTTGGATTTGCGATAAGAATCGTGGTACAAATCAAATTCAGTCACAAAATTTCCATAAAGTTGGATTTTAAGAAAAATCATGATTTTTATGGACGCTAATTTCAGACTTGGGTTCGAACTTTGGAAGCAGTTTTCTCAGGCTCTATGTGACCGAACTTAGAAAAATCATGATTTTTATGTACGCTAATTTTACACTTGTTTCGAACTTTGGAAACAGTTTTCTCAGGCTCTTTGTGACCAAACGGGCTGAAATTTTGGATTAGCGATAAGAATCGTGGTACTAATCAAATTCAGTCACAAAATTTCCATAAAGTTGGATTTTTAGAAAAATCATGATTTTTATGGACGCTAATTTCAGACTTGGGTTCGAACTTTGGAAGCAGTTTTCTCAGGCTCTATAAGACCATACGGGCTGAAATTTTGGAATAGTGATAAGAATCATGCTTATAATAGATATCAGTTATTTAATCTTCTTAATGTTTGATTCTTATATAAATCATGTTTTTATGGACGCTAATTTCAGACTTGGGTTCGAACTTTGGAAGCAGTTTTCTCAGGCTCTATGGGACCAAACGGGCTGAAATTTTAGAATAGCGGTAAGAATCGTGGTACTAATCAAATTCAGTCACAAAATTTCCATAAAGTTGGATTTTTAGAAAAATCATGATTTTTATGGACGCTTATTTCAGACTTGGGTTCGAACTTTGGAAGCAGTTTTCTCAGGCTCTATGGGACCAAACGGGTTGAAATTTTGGAATAGCGATAAGACGATTCTTACTTACCACGATTGGTACTAATCAAATTCAGTCACAAAATTTCCATAAAGTTGGATTTTTAGAAAAATAATGATTTTTATGGACGCTAATTTCAGACTTGGGTTCAAACTTTGGAAGCAGTTTTCTCAGGCTCTATAGGACCAACTGGGCTGAAATTTTTGAATAGCAATAAGAATCGTGGTACAAATCAAATTCAGTCATAAAATATCCAAAAAGTTTGATTCTTAGAAAAATCATGATTTTTATGGACGCTAATTTCAGACTTGGGTTCGAACTTTGGAAGCAGTTTTCTCAGGCTTTATAGGACCAACTGGGCTGAAATTTTTGAATAGCAATAAGAATCGTGGTTTAAATCAAATTCAGTCACAAAATTACCATAAAGTTGGATTTTTAGAAAAATCATGATTTTTATGGACGCTAATTTCAGACTTGGGTTCGAACTTTGGAAGCAGTTTTCTCAGGCTCTATGTGACCAAACGGGCTGAAATTTTGGAACAGCGATAAGAATCGTGGTACTAATCAAATTCAGTCAAAAAATTTCCATAAAATTGGATTTTTAGAAAAATCATGATTTTTATGGACGCTAATTTCAGACTTGGGTTCGAACTTTGGAAGCAGTTTTCTCAGGCTCTATGTGACCAAACGGGCTGAAATTTTGGATTAGCGATAAGAATCGTGGTACTAATCAAATTCAGTCAAAAAATTTCCATAAAATTGGATTTTTAGAAAAATCATGATTTTTATGGACGCTAATTTCAGACTTGGATTCGAACTTTGGAAGCAGTTTTCTGAGGCTCTATAGGACCAAGCGGGCTGAAATTTTGGAATAGCGGTAAGAATCGTGGTGCTAATCAAATTCAGTCTTAAAATTTCCATAAAGTTGGATTTTAAGAAAAATCATGATTTTTATGGACGCTAATTTCAGACTTGGGTTCGAATTTTGGAAGCAGTTTTCTCAGGCTCTATGTGACCAAACGGGCTGAAATTTTGGATTAGCGATAAGAATCGTGGTACTAATCAAATTCAGTCACAAAATTTCCATAAAGTTGGATTTTTAGAAAAATCATGATTTTTATGGTCGCTAATTTCAGACTTGGGTTCGAACTTTGGAAGCAGTTTTCTCAGGCTCTATGTGACCAAACGGGCTAAAATTTTGGAATAGTGATAAGAATCATGCTTATAATAGATATCAGTTATTTTATCTTCTTCATGTTTGATTTTTATATAAATCATGTTTTTATGGACGCTAATTTCAGAGTTGGGTTCGAACTTTGGAAGCAGTTTTCTCAGGCTCTATGTGACCAAACGGACTGAAATTTTGGATTTGCGATAAGAATCGTGGTACAAATCAAATTCAGTCACAAAATTTCCATAAAGTTGGATTTTAAGAAAAATCATGATTTTTATGGACGCTAATTTCAGACTTGGGTTCGAACTTTGGAAGCAGTTTTCTCAGGCTCTATGTGACCAAACGGGCTGAAATTTTGGATTAGCGATAAGAATCGTGGTACTAATCAAATTCAGTCACAAAATTTCCATAAAGTTGGATTTTTAGAAAAATCATGATTTTTATGGACGCTAATTTCAGACTTGGGTTCGAACTTTGGAAGCAGTTTTCTCAGGCTCTATGTGACCAAACGGGCTGAAATTTTGGATTAGCGATAAGAATCGTGGTCCTAATCAAATTCAGTCACAAAATTTCCATAAAGTTGGATTTTAAGAAAAATCATGATTTTTATGGACGCTAATTTCAACTTGGGTTCGAACTTTGGAAGCAGTTTTCTCAGGCTCTATGTGACCAAACTGAGAAAAATCATGATTTTTATGTACGCTAATTTTACACTTGTTTCGAACTTTGGAAACAGTTTTCTCAGGCTCTTTGTGACCAAACGGGCTGAAATTTTGGATTAGCGATAAGAATCGTGGTACTAATCAAATTCAGTCACAAAATTTCCATAAAGTTGGATTTTTAGAAAAATCATGATTTTTATGGACGCTAATTTCAGACTTGGGTTCGAATTTTGGAAGCAGTTTTCTCAGGCTCTATGTGACCAAACGGGCTGAAATTTTGGAATAGCGATAAGACGATTCTTACTTACCACGAATGGTACTAATCAAATTCAGTCACAAAAATTCCATAAAGTTGGATTTTTTGAAAAATCATGATTTTTATGGACGCTAATTTCAGACTTGGGTTCGAACTTTGGAAGCAGTTTTCTCAGGCTCTATAAGACCATACGGGCTGAAATTTCGGAACAGCGATAAGAATCATGCTTTAAATCGAAATCAGTCACAAAAATTCCATAAAGTTGGATTTTTTGAAAAATCATGATTTTTATGGACGCTAATTTCAGACTTGGGTTCGAACTTTGGAAGCAGTTTTCTCAGGCTCTATGTGACCAAACGGGCTGAAATTTTGGAATAGTGATAAGAATCATGCTTATAATAGATATCAGTTATTTAATCTTCTTAATGTTTGATTCTTATATAAATCATGTTTTTATGGACGCTAATTTCAGACTTGGGTTCGAACTTTGGAAGCAGTTTTCTCAGGCTCTATGTGACCAAACGGGCTGAAATTTTGGAATAGCGATAAGACGATTCTTACTTACCACGAATGGTACTAATCAAATTCAGTCACAAAAATTCCATAAAGTTGGATTTTTTGAAAAATCATGATTTTTATGGACGTTAATTTCAGACTTGGGTTCGAACTTTGGAAGCAGTTTTCTCAGGCTCTATAAGACCATACGGGCTGAAATTTTGGAATAGTGATAAGAATCATGCTTATAATAGATATCAGTTATTTAATCTTCTTCATGTTTGATTCTTATATAAATCATGTTTTTATGGACGCTAATTTCAGACTTGGGTTCGAACTTTGGAAGCAGTTTTCTCAGGCTCTATAGGACCAACTGGGCTGAAATTTTTGAATAGCAATAAGAATCGTGGTACAAATCAAATTCAGTCATAAAATATCCAAAAAGTTTGATTCTTAGAAAAATCATGATTTTTATGGACGCTAATTTCAGACTTGGGTTCGAACTTTGGAAGCAGTTTTCTCAGGCTCTATGTGACCAAACTGAGAAAAATCATGATTTTTATGTACGCTAATTTTACACTTGTTTCGAACTTTGGAAACAGTTTTCTCAGGCTCTTTGTGACCAAACGGGCTGAAATTTTGGATTAGCGATAAGAATCGTGGTACTAATCAAATTCAGTCACAAAATTTCCATAAAGTTGGATTTTTAGAAAAATCATGATTTTTATGGACGCTAATTTCAGACTTGGGTTCGAATTTTGGAAGCAGTTTTCTCAGGCTCTATGTGACCAAACGGGCTGAAATTTTGGAATAGCGATAAGACGATTCTTACTTACCACGAATGGTACTAATCAAATTCAGTCACAAAAATTCCATAAAGTTGGATTTTTTGAAAAATCATGATTTTTATGGACGCTAATTTCAGACTTGGGTTCGAACTTTGGAAGCAGTTTTCTCAGGCTCTATAAGACCATACGGGCTGATAAATTCTTATATAAATCATGTTTTTATGGACGCTAATTTCAGACTTGGGTTCGAACTTTGGAAGCAGTTTTCTCAGGCTCTATGGGACCAAACGGGCTGAAATTTTAGAATAGCGGTAAGAATCGTGGTACTAATTAAATTCAGTCACAAAATTTCCATAAAGTTGGATTTTTAGAAAAATCATGATTTTTATGGACGCTTATTTCAGACTTGGGTTCGAACTTTGGAAGCAGTTTTCTCAGGCTCTATGGGACCAAACGGGTTGAAATTTTGGAATAGCGATAAGACGATTCTTACTTACCACGATTGGTACTAATCAAATTCAGTCACAAAATTTCCATAAAGTTGGATTTTTAGAAAAATAATGATTTTTATGGACGCTAATTTCAGACTTGGGTTCAAACTTTGGAAGCAGTTTTCTCAGGCTCTATAGGACCAACTGGGCTGAAATTTTTGAATAGCAATAAGAATCGTGGTACAAATCAAATTCAGTCATAAAATATCCAAAAAGTTTGATTCTTAGAAAAATCATGATTTTTATGGACGCTAATTTCAGACTTGGGTTCGAACTTTGGAAGCAGTTTTCTCAGGCTTTATAGGACCAACTGGGCTGAAATTTTTGAATAGCAATAAGAATCGTGGTTTAAATCAAATTCAGTCACAAAATTACCATAAAGTTGGATTTTTAGAAAAATCATGATTTTTATGGACGCTAATTTCAGACTTGGGTTCGAACTTTGGAAGCAGTTTTCTCAGGCTCTATGTGACCAAACGGGCTGAAATTTTGGAACAGCGATTAGAATCATGCTTTAAATCGAAATCAGTCATAAAATCTTCATAAAGTTGGATTTTTAGAAAAATCATGATTTTTATGGACGTTAATTTCAGACTTGGGTTCGAACTTTGGAAGCAGTTTTCTCAGGCTCTATGTGACCAAACGGGCTGAAATTTTGGATTAGCGATAAGAATCGTGGTACTAATCAAATTCAGTCAAAAAATTTCCATAAAATTGGATTTTTAGAAAAATCATGATTTTTATGGACGCTAATTTCAGACTTGGATTCGAACTTTGGAAGCAGTTTTCTGAGGCTCTATAGGACCAAGCGGGCTGAAATTTTGGAATAGCGGTAAGAATCGTGGTGCTAATTAAATTCAGTCACAAAATTTCCATAAAGTTGGATTTTAAGAAAAATCATGATTTTTATGGACGCTAATTTCAGACTTGGGTTCGAATTTTGGAAGCAGTTTTCTCAGGCTCTATGTGACCAAACGGGCTGAAATTTTGGAATAGCGATAAGACGATTCTTACTTACCACGAATGGTACTAATCAAATTCAGTCACAAAAATTCCATAAAGTTGGATTTTTTGAAAAATCATGATTTTTATGGACGCTAATTTCAGACTTGGGTTCGAACTTTGGAAGCAGTTTTCTCAGGCTCTATAAGACCATACGGGCTGAAATTTTGGAATAGTGATAAGAATCATGCTTATAATAGATATCAGTTATTTAATCTTCTTAATGTTTGATTCTTATATAAATCATGTTTTTATGGACGCTAATTTCAGACTTGGGTTCGAACTTTGGAAGCAGTTTTCTCAGGCTCTATGGGACCAAACGGGCTGAAATTTTAGAATAGCGGTAAGAATCGTGGTACTAATCAAATTCAGTCACAAAATTTCCATAAAGTTGGATTTTTAGAAAAATCATGATTTTTATGGACGCTTATTTCAGACTTGGGTTCGAACTTTGGAAGCAGTTTTCTCAGGCTCTATGGGACCAAACGGGTTGAAATTTTGGAATAGCGATAAGACGATTCTTACTTACCACGATTGGTACTAATCAAATTCAGTCACAAAATTTCCATAAAGTTGGATTTTTAGAAAAATAATGATTTTTATGGACGCTAATTTCAGACTTGGGTTCAAACTTTGGAAGCAGTTTTCTCAGGCTCTATAGGACCAACTGGGCTGAAATTTTTGAATAGCAATAAGAATCGTGGTACAAATCAAATTCAGTCATAAAATATCCAAAAAGTTTGATTCTTAGAAAAATCATGATTTTTATGGACGCTAATTTCAGACTTGGGTTCGAACTTTGGAAGCAGTTTTCTCAGGCTTTATAGGACCAACTGGGCTGAAATTTTTGAATAGCAATAAGAATCGTGGTTTAAATCAAATTCAGTCACAAAATTACCATAAAGTTGGATTTTTAGAAAAATCATGATTTTTATGGACGCTAATTTCAGACTTGGGTTCGAACTTTGGAAGCAGTTTTCTCAGGCTCTATGTGACCAAACGGGCTGAAATTTTGGAACAGCGATAAGAATCGTGGTACTAATCAAATTCAGTCAAAAAATTTCCATAAAATTGGATTTTTAGAAAAATCATGATTTTTATGGACGCTAATTTCAGACTTGGGTTCGAACTTTGGAAGCAGTTTTCTCAGGCTCTATGTGACCAAACGGGCTGAAATTTTGGATTAGCGATAAGAATCGTGGTACTAATCAAATTCAGTCAAAAAATTTCCATAAAATTGGATTTTTAGAAAAATCATGATTTTTATGGACGCTAATTTCAGACTTGGATTCGAACTTTGGAAGCAGTTTTCTGAGGCTCTATAGGACCAAGCGGGCTGAAATTTTGGAATAGCGGTAAGAATCGTGGTGCTAATCAAATTCAGTCTTAAAATTTCCATAAAGTTGGATTTTAAGAAAAATCATGATTTTTATGGACGCTAATTTCAGACTTGGGTTCGAATTTTGGAAGCAGTTTTCTCAGGCTCTATGTGACCAAACGGGCTGAAATTTTGGATTAGCGATAAGAATCGTGGTACTAATCAAATTCAGTCACAAAATTTCCATAAAGTTGGATTTTTAGAAAAATCATGATTTTTATGGTCGCTAATTTCAGACTTGGGTTCGAACTTTGGAAGCAGTTTTCTCAGGCTCTATGTGACCAAACGGGCTAAAATTTTGGAATAGTGATAAGAATCATGCTTATAATAGATATCAGTTATTTTATCTTCTTCATGTTTGATTTTTATATAAATCATGTTTTTATGGACGCTAATTTCAGAGTTGGGTTCGAACTTTGGAAGCAGTTTTCTCAGGCTCTATGTGACCAAACGGACTGAAATTTTGGATTTGCGATAAGAATCGTGGTACAAATCAAATTCAGTCACAAAATTTCCATAAAGTTGGATTTTAAGAAAAATCATGATTTTTATGGACGCTAATTTCAGACTTGGGTTCGAACTTTGGAAGCAGTTTTCTCAGGCTCTATGTGACCAAACGGGCTGAAATTTTGGATTAGCGATTAGAATCGTGGTACTAATCAAATTCAGTCACAAAATTTCCATAAAGTTGGATTTTTAGAAAAATCATGATTTTTATGGACGCTAATTTCAGACTTGGGTTCGAACTTTGGAAGCAGTTTTCTCAGGCTCTATGTGACCAAACGGGCTGAAATTTTGGATTAGCGATAAGAATCGTGGTACTAATCAAATTCAGTCACAAAATTTCCATAAAGTTGGATTTTAAGAAAAATCATGATTTTTATGGACGCTAATTTCAACTTGGGTTCGAACTTTGGAAGCAGTTTTCTCAGGCTCTATGTGACCAAACTGAGAAAAATCATGATTTTTATGTACGCTAATTTTACACTTGTTTCGAACTTTGGAAACAGTTTTCTCAGGCTCTTTGTGACCAAACGGGCTGAAATTTTGGATTAGCGATAAGAATCGTGGTACAAATCAAATTCAGTCACAAAATTTCCATAAAGTTGGATTTTAAGAAAAATCATGATTTTTATGGACGCTAATTTCAGACTTGGGTTCGAACTTTGGAAGCAGTTTTCTCAGGCTCTATGTGACCAAACGGGCTGAAATTTTGGATTAGCGATAAGAATCGTGGTACTAATCAAATTCAGTCACAAAATTTCCATAAAGTTGGATTTTTAGAAAAATCATGATTTTTATGGACGCTAATTTCAGACTTGGGTTCGAACTTTGGAAGCAGTTTTCTCAGGCTCTATGTGTCCAAACGGGCTGAAATTTTGGATTAGCGATAAGAATCGTGGTACTAATCAAATTCAGTCACAAAATTTCCATTAAGTTGGATTTTAAGAAAAATCATGATTTTTATGGACGCTAATTTCAACTTGGGTTCGAACTTTGGAAGCAGTTTTCTCAGGCTCTATGTGACCAAACTGAGAAAAATCATGATTTTTATGTACGCTAATTTTACACTTGTTTCGAACTTTGGAAACAGTTTTCTCAGGCTCTTTGTGACCAAACGGGCTGAAATTTTGGATTAGCGATAAGAATCGTGGTACTAATCAAATTCAGTCACAAAATTTCCATAAAGTTGGATTTTTAGAAAAATCATGATTTTTATGGACGCTAATTTCAGACTTGGGTTCGAATTTTGGAAGCAGTTTTCTCAGGCTCTATGTGACCAAACGGGCTGAAATTTTGGAATAGCGATAAGACGATTCTTACTTACCACGAATGGTACTAATCAAATTCAGTCACAAAAATTCCATAAAGTTGGATTTTTTGAAAAATCATGATTTTTATGGACGCTAATTTCAGACTTGGGTTCGAACTTTGGAAGCAGTTTTCTCAGGCTCTATAAGACCATACGGGCTGAAATTTCGGAACAGCGATAAGAATCATGCTTTAAATCGAAATCAGTCACAAAAATTCCATAAAGTTGGATTTTTTGAAAAATCATGATTTTTATGGACGCTAATTTCAGACTTGGGTTCGAACTTTGGAAGCAGTTTTCTCAGGCTCTATGTGACCAAACGGGCTGAAATTTTGGAATAGTGATAAGAATCATGCTTATAATAGATATCAGTTATTTAATCTTCTTAATGTTTGATTCTTATATAAATCATGTTTTTATGGACGCTAATTTCAGACTTGGGTTCGAACTTTGGAAGCAGTTTTCTCAGGCTCTATGTGACCAAACGGGCTGAAATTTTGGAATAGCGATAAGACGATTCTTACTTACCACGAATGGTACTAATCAAATTCAGTCACAAAAATTCCATAAAGTTGGATTTTTTGAAAAATCATGATTTTTATGGACGTTAATTTCAGACTTGGGTTCGAACTTTGGAAGCAGTTTTCTCAGGCTCTATAAGACCATACGGGCTGAAATTTTGGAATAGTGATAAGAATCATGCTTATAATAGATATCAGTTATTTAATCTTCTTCATGTTTGATTCTTATATAAATCATGTTTTTATGGACGCTAATTTCAGACTTGGGTTCGAACTTTGGAAGCAGTTTTCTCAGGCTCTATGTGACCAAACGGGCTGAAATTTTGGATTAGCGATAAGAATCGTGGTACTAATCAAATTCAGTCACAAAATTTCCATAAAGTTGGATTTTTAGAAAAATCATGATTTTTATGGACGCTAATTTCAGACTTGGGTTCGAACTTTGGAAGCAGTTTTCTCAGGCTCTATGTGACCAAACGGGCTGAAATTTTGGATTTGCGATAAGAATTGTGGTACAAATCAAATTCAGTCACAAAATTTCCATAAAGTTGGATTTTAAGAAAAATCATGATTTTTATGGACGCTAATTTCAGACTTGGGTTCGAACTTTGGAAGCAGTTTTCTCAGGCTCTATGTGACCAAACGGGCTGAAATTTTGGATTTGCGATAAGAATCGTGGTACAAATCAAATTCAGTCACAAAATTTCCATAAAGTTGGATTTTAAGAAAAATCATGATTTTTATGGACGCTAATTTCAGACTTGGGTTCGAACTTTGGAAGCAGTTTTCTCAGGCTCTATGTGACCGAACTTAGAAAAATCATGATTTTTATGTACGCTAATTTTACACTTGTTTCGAACTTTGGAAACAGTTTTCTCAGGCTCTTTGTGACCAAACGGGCTGAAATTTTGGATTAGCGATAAGAATCGTGGTACTAATCAAATTCAGTCACAAAATTTCCATAAAGTTGGATTTTTAGAAAAATCATGATTTTTATGGACGCTAATTTCAGACTTGGGTTCGAACTTTGGAAGCAGTTTTCTCAGGCTCTATAAGACCATACGGGCTGAAATTTTGGAATAGTGATAAGAATCATGCTTATAATAGATATCAGTTATTTAATCTTCTTAATGTTTGATTCTTATATAAATCATGTTTTTATGGACGCTAATTTCAGACTTGGGTTCGAACTTTGGAAGCAGTTTTCTCAGGCTCTATGGGACCAAACGGGCTGAAATTTTAGAATAGCGGTAAGAATCGTGGTACTAATCAAATTCAGTCACAAAATTTCCATAAAGTTGGATTTTTAGAAAAATCATGATTTTTATGGACGCTTATTTCAGACTTGGGTTCGAACTTTGGAAGCAGTTTTCTCAGGCTCTATGGGACCAAACGGGTTGAAATTTTGGATTTGCGATAAGAATTGTGGTACAAATCAAATTCAGTCACAAAATTTCCATAAAGTTGGATTTTAAGAAAAATCATGATTTTTATGGACGCTAATTTCAGACTTGGGTTCGAACTTTGGAAGCAGTTTTCTCAGGCTCTATGTGACCAAACGGGCTGAAATTTTGGATTTGCGATAAGAATCGTGGTACAAATCAAATTCAGTCACAAAATTTCCATAAAGTTGGATTTTAAGAAAAATCATGATTTTTATGGACGCTAATTTCAGACTTGGGTTCGAACTTTGGAAGCAGTTTTCTCAGGCTCTATGTGACCGAACTTAGAAAAATCATGATTTTTATGTACGCTAATTTTACACTTGTTTCGAACTTTGGAAACAGTTTTCTCAGGCTCTTTGTGACCAAACGGGCTGAAATTTTGGATTAGCGATAAGAATCGTGGTACTAATCAAATTCAGTCACAAAATTTCCATAAAGTTGGATTTTTAGAAAAATCATGATTTTTATGGACGCTAATTTCAGACTTGGGTTCGAACTTTGGAAGCAGTTTTCTCAGGCTCTATAAGACCATACGGGCTGAAATTTTGGAATAGTGATAAGAATCATGCTTATAATAGATATCAGTTATTTAATCTTCTTAATGTTTGATTCTTATATAAATCATGTTTTTATGGACGCTAATTTCAGACTTGGGTTCGAACTTTGGAAGCAGTTTTCTCAGGCTCTATGGGACCAAACGGGCTGAAATTTTAGAATAGCGGTAAGAATCGTGGTACTAATCAAATTCAGTCACAAAATTTCCATAAAGTTGGATTTTTAGAAAAATCATGATTTTTATGGACGCTTATTTCAGACTTGGGTTCGAACTTTGGAAGCAGTTTTCTCAGGCTCTATGGGACCAAACGGGTTGAAATTTTGGAATAGCGATAAGACGATTCTTACTTACCACGATTGGTACTAATCAAATTCAGTCACAAAATTTCCATAAAGTTGGATTTTTAGAAAAATAATGATTTTTATGGACGCTAATTTCAGACTTGGGTTCAAACTTTGGAAGCAGTTTTCTCAGGCTCTATAGGACCAACTGGGCTGAAATTTTTGAATAGCAATAAGAATCGTGGTACAAATCAAATTCAGTCATAAAATATCCAAAAAGTTTGATTCTTAGAAAAATCATGATTTTTATGGACGCTAATTTCAGACTTGGGTTCGAACTTTGGAAGCAGTTTTCTCAGGCTTTATAGGACCAACTGGGCTGAAATTTTTGAATAGCAATAAGAATCGTGGTTTAAATCAAATTCAGTCACAAAATTACCATAAAGTTGGATTTTTAGAAAAATCATGATTTTTATGGACGCTAATTTCAGACTTGGGTTCGAACTTTGGAAGCAGTTTTCTCAGGCTCTATGTGACCAAACGGGCTGAAATTTTGGAACAGCGATTAGAATCATGCTTTAAATCGAAATCAGTCATAAAATCTCCATAAAGTTGGATTTTTAGAAAAATCATGATTTTTATGGACGCTAATTTCAGACTTGGGTTCGAACTTTGGAAGCAGTTTTCTCAGGCTCTATGTGACCAAACGGGCTGAAATTTTGGATTAGCGATAAGAATCGTGGTACTAATCAAATTCAGTCAAAAAATTTCCATAAAATTGGATTTTTAGAAAAATCATGATTTTTATGGACGCTAATTTCAGACTTGGATTCGAACTTTGGAAGCAGTTTTCTGAGGCTCTATAGGACCAAGCGGGCTGAAATTTTGGAATAGCGGTAAGAATCGTGGTGCTAATTTAATTCAGTCACAAAATTTCCATAAAGTTGGATTTTAAGAAAAATCATGATTTTTATGGACGCTAATTTCAGACTTGGGTTCGAACTTTGGAAGCAGTTTTCTCAGGCTCTATGTGACCAAACGGGCTGAAATTTTGGATAAGCGATTAGAATCATGCTTTAAATCGAAATCAGTCATAAAATATCCAAAAAGTTTGATTCTTAGAAAAATCATGATTTTTATGGACGCTAATTTCAGACTTGGGTTCGAACTTTGGAAGCAGTTTTCTCAGGCTCTATAGGACCAAACGGGCTGAAATTTTTGAATAGCGGTAAGAATCGTGGTACTAATCAAATTCAGTCACAAAATTTCCATAAAGTTGGATTTTTAGAAAAATCATGATTTTTATGGACGCTAATTTCAGACTTGGGTTCGAACTTTGGAAGCAGTTTTCTCAGGCTCTATGGGACCAAACGGGCTGAAATTTTAGAATAGCGGTAAGAATCGTGGTACTAATCAAATTCAGTCACAAAATTTCCATAAAGTTGGATTTTTAGAAAAATCATGATTTTTATGGACGCTTATTTCAGACTTGGGTTCGAACTTTGGAAGCAGTTTTCTCAGGCTCTATGGGACCAAACCGGTTGAAATTTTGGAATAGCGATAAGACGATTCTTACTTACCACGATTGGTACTAATCAAATTCAGTCACAAAATTTCCATAAAGTTGGATTTTTAGAAAAATAATGATTTTTATGGACGCTAATTTCAGACTTGGGTTCGAATTTTGGAAGCAGTTTTCTCAGGCTCTATGTGACCAAACGGGCTGAAATTTTGGATTAGCGATAAGAATCGTGGTACTAATCAAATTCAGTCACAAAATTTCCATAAAGTTGGATTTTTAGAAAAATCATGATTTTTATGGTCGCTAATTTCAGACTTGGGTTCGAACTTTGGAAGCAGTTTTCTCAGGCTCTATGTGACCAAACGGGCTAAAATTTTGGAATAGTGATAAGAATCATGCTTATAATAGATATCAGTTATTTTATCTTCTTCATGTTTGATTTTTATATAAATCATGTTTTTATGGACGCTAATTTCAGAGTTGGGTTCGAACTTTGGAAGCAGTTTTCTCAGGCTCTATGTGACCAAACGGACTGAAATTTTGGATTTGCGATAAGAATCGTGGTACAAATCAAATTCAGTCACAAAATTTCCATAAAGTTGGATTTTAAGAAAAATCATGATTTTTATGGACGCTAATTTCAGACTTGGGTTCGAACTTTGGAAGCAGTTTTCTCAGGCTCTATGTGACCAAACGGGCTGAAATTTTGGATTAGCGATTAGAATCGTGGTACTAATCAAATTCAGTCACAAAATTTCCATAAAGTTGGATTTTTAGAAAAATCATGATTTTTATGGACGCTAATTTCAGACTTGGGTTCGAACTTTGGAAGCAGTTTTCTCAGGCTCTATGTGACCAAACGGGCTGAAATTTTGGAACAGCGATTAGAATCATGCTTTAAATCGAAATCAGTCATAAAATCTCCATAAAGTTGGATTTTTAGAAAAATCATGATTTTTATGGACGCTAATTTCAGACTTGGGTTCGAACTTTGGAAGCAGTTTTCTCAGGCTCTATGTGACCAAACGGGCTGAAATTTTGGATTAGCGATAAGAATCGTGGTACTAATCAAATTCAGTCAAAAAATTTCCATAAAATTGGATTTTTAGAAAAATCATGATTTTTATGGACGCTAATTTCAGACTTGGATTCGAACTTTGGAAGCAGTTTTCTGAGGCTCTATAGGACCAAGCGGGCTGAAATTTTGGACTAGCGGTAAGAATCGTGGTGCTAATTTAATTCAGTCACAAAATTTCCATAAAGTTGGATTTTAAGAAAAATCATGATTTTTATGGACGCTAATTTCAGACTTGGGTTCGAACTTTGGAAGCAGTTTTCTCAGGCTCTATGTGACCAAACGGGCTGAAATTTTGGATAAGCGATTAGAATCATGCTTTAAATCGAAATCAGTCATAAAATATCCAAAAAGTTTGATTCTTAGAAAAATCATGATTTTTATGGACGCTAATTTCAGACTTGGGTTCGAACTTTGGAAGCAGTTTTCTCAGGCTCTATAGGACCAAACGGGCTGAAATTTTTGAATAGCGGTAAGAATCGTGGTACTAATCAAATTCAGTCACAAAATTTCCATAAAGTTGGATTTTTAGAAAAATCATGATTTTTATGGACGCTAATTTCAGACTTGGGTTCGAACTTTGGAAGCAGTTTTCTCAGGCTCTATGGGACCAAACGGGCTGAAATTTTAGAATAGCGGTAAGAATCGTGGTACTAATCAAATTCAGTCACAAAATTTCCATAAAGTTGGATTTTTAGAAAAATCATGATTTTTATGGACGCTTATTTCAGACTTGGGTTCGAACTTTGGAAGCAGTTTTCTCAGGCTCTATGGGACCAAACGGGTTGAAATTTTGGAATAGCGATAAGACGATTCTTACTTACCACGATTGGTACTAATCAAATTCAGTCACAAAATTTCCATAAAGTTGGATTTTTAGAAAAATAATGATTTTTATGGACGCTAATTTCAGACTTGGGTTCAAACTTTGGAAGCAGTTTTCTCAGGCTCTATAGGACCAACTGGGCTGAAATTTTTGAATAGCAATAAGAATCGTGGTACAAATCAAATTCAGTCATAAAATATCCAAAAAGTTTGATTCTTAGAAAAATCATGATTTTTATGGACGCTAATTTCAGACTTGGGTTCGAACTTTGGAAGCAGTTTTCTCAGGCTTTATAGGACCAACTGGGCTGAAATTTTTGAATAGCAATAAGAATCGTGGTTTAAATCAAATTCAGTCACAAAATTACCATAAAGTTGGATTTTTAGAAAAATCATGATTTTTATGGACGCTAATTTCAGACTTGGGTTCGAACTTTGGAAGCAGTTTTCTCAGGCTCTATGTGACCAAACGGGCTGAAATTTTGGAACAGCGATTAGAATCATGCTTTAAATCGAAATCAGTCATAAAATCTCCATAAAGTTGGATTTTTAGAAAAATCATGATTTTTATGGACGCTAATTTCAGACTTGGGTTCGAACTTTGGAAGCAGTTTTCTCAGGCTCTATGTGACCAAACGGGCTGAAATTTTGGATTAGCGATAAGAATCGTGGTACTAATCAAATTCAGTCAAAAAATTTCCATAAAATTGGATTTTTAGAAAAATCATGATTTTTATGGACGCTAATTTCAGACTTGGATTCGAACTTTGGAAGCAGTTTTCTGAGGCTCTATAGGACCAAGCGGGCTGAAATTTTGGAATAGCGGTAAGAATCGTGGTGCTAATTAAATTCAGTCACAAAATTTCCATAAAGTTGGATTTTAAGAAAAATCATGATTTTTATGGACGCTAATTTCAGACTTGGGTTCGAACTTTGGAAGCAGTTTTCTCAGGCTCTATGTGACCAAACGGGCTGAAATTTTGGATAAGCGATTAGAATCATGCTTTAAATCGAAATCAGTCATAAAATATCCAAAAAGTTTGATTCTTAGAAAAATCATGATTTTTATGGACGCTAATTTCAGACTTGGGTTCGAACTTTGGAAGCAGTTTTCTCAGGCTCTATAGGACCAAACGGGCTGAAATTTTTGAATAGCGGTAAGAATCGTGGTACTAATCAAATTCAGTCACAAAATTTCCATAAAGTTGGATTTTTAGAAAAATCATGATTTTTATGGACGCTAATTTCAGACTTGGGTTCGAACTTTGGAAGCAGTTTTCTCAGGCTCTATGGGACCAAACGGGCTGAAATTTTAGAATAGCGGTAAGATTCGTGGTACTAATCAAATTCAGTCACAAAATTTCCATAAAGTTGGATTTTTAGAAAAATCATGATTTTTATGGACGCTTATTTCAGACTTGGGTTCGAACTTTGGAAGCAGTTTTCTCAGGCTCTATGGGACCAAACGGGTTGAAATTTTGGAATAGCGATAAGACGATTCTTACTTACCACGATTGGTACTAATCAAATTCAGTCACAAAATTTCCATAAAGTTGGATTTTTAGAAAAATAATGATTTTTATGGACGCTAATTTCAGACTTGGGTTCAAACTTTGGAAGCAGTTTTCTCAGGCTCTATAGGACCAACTGGGCTGAAATTTTTGAATAGCAATAAGAATCGTGGTACAAATCAAATTCAGTCATAAAATATCCAAAAAGTTTGATTCTTAGAAAAATCATGATTTTTATGGACGCTAATTTCAGACTTGGGTTCGAACTTTGGAAGCAGTTTTCTCAGGCTTTATAGGACCAACTGGGCTGAAATTTTTGAATAGCAATAAGAATCGTGGTTTAAATCAAATTCAGTCACAAAATTACCATAAAGTTGGATTTTTAGAAAAATCATGATTTTTATGGACGCTAATTTCAGACTTGGGTTCGAACTTTGGAAGCAGTTTTCTCAGGCTCTATGTGACCAAACGGGCTGAAATTTTGGAACAGCGATTAGAATCATGCTTTAAATCGAAATCAGTCATAAAATCTCCATAAAGTTGGATTTTTAGAAAAATCATGATTTTTATGGACGCTAATTTCAGACTTGGGTTCGAACTTTGGAAGCAGTTTTCTCAGGCTCTATGTGACCAAACGGGCTGAAATTTTGGATTAGCGATAAGAATCGTGGTACTAATCAAATTCAGTCAAAAAATTTCCATAAAATTGGATTTTTAGAAAAATCATGATTTTTATGGACGCTAATTTCAGACTTGGATTCGAACTTTGGAAGCAGTTTTCTGAGGCTCTATAGGACCAAGCGGGCTGAAATTTTGGAATAGCGGTAAGAATCGTGGTGCTAATTAAATTCAGTCACAAAATTTCCATAAAGTTGGATTTTAAGAAAAATCATGATTTTTATGGACGCTAATTTCAGACTTGGGTTCGAACTTTGGAAGCAGTTTTCTCAGGCTCTATGTGACCAAACGGGCTGAAATTTTGGATAAGCGATTAGAATCATGCTTTAAATCGAAATCAGTCATAAAATATCCAAAAAGTTTGATTCTTAGAAAAATCATGATTTTTATGGACGCTAATTTCAGACTTGGGTTCGAACTTTGGAAGCAGTTTTCTCAGGCTCTATAGGACCAAACGGGCTGAAATTTTTGAATAGCGGTAAGAATCGTGGTACTAATCAAATTCAGTCACAAAATTTCCATAAAGTTGGATTCTTAGAAAAATCATGATTTTTATGGACGCTAATTTCAGACTTGGGTTCGAACTTTGGAAGCAGTTTTCTCAGGCTCTATAGGACCAAACGGGCTGAAATTTTTGAATAGCGGTAAGAATCGTGGTACTAATCAAATTCAGTCACAAAATTTCCATAAAGTTGGATTTTTAGAAAAATCATGATTTTTATGGACGCTAATTTCAGACTTGGGTTCGAACTTTGGAAGCAGTTTTCTCAGGCTCTATGGGACCAAACGGGCTGAAATTTTAGAATAGCGGTAAGAATCGTGGTACTAATCAAATTCAGTCACAAAATTTCCATAAAGTTGGATTTTTAGAAAAATCATGATTTTTATGGACGCTTATTTCAGACTTGGGTTCGAACTTTGGAAGCAGTTTTCTCAGGCTCTATGGGACCAAACGGGTTGAAATTTTGGAATAGCGATAAGACGATTCTTACTTACCACGATTGGTACTAATCAAATTCAGTCACAAAATTTCCATAAAGTTGGATTTTTAGAAAAATAATGATTTTTATGGACGCTAATTTCAGACTTGGGTTCAAACTTTGGAAGCAGTTTTCTCAGGCTCTATAGGACCAACTGGGCTGAAATTTTTGAATAGCAATAAGAATCGTGGTACAAATCAAATTCAGTCATAAAATATCCAAAAAGTTTGATTCTTAGAAAAATCATGATTTTTATGGACGCTAATTTCAGACTTGGGTTCGAACTTTGGAAGCAGTTTTCTCAGGCTTTATAGGACCAACTGGGCTGAAATTTTTGAATAGCAATAAGAATCGTGGTTTAAATCAAATTCAGTCACAAAATTACCATAAAGTTGGATTTTTAGAAAAATCATGATTTTTATGGACGCTAATTTCAGACTTGGGTTCGAACTTTGGAAGCAGTTTTCTCAGGCTCTATGTGACCAAACGGGCTGAAATTTTGGAACAGCGATTAGAATCATGCTTTAAATCGAAATCAGTCATAAAATCTCCATAAAGTTGGATTTTTAGAAAAATCATGATTTTTATGGACGCTAATTTCAGACTTGGGTTCGAACTTTGGAAGCAGTTTTCTCAGGCTCTATGTGACCAAACGGGCTGAAATTTTGGATTAGCGATAAGAATCGTGGTACTAATCAAATTCAGTCAAAAAATTTCCATAAAATTGGATTTTTAGAAAAATCATGATTTTTATGGACGCTAATTTCAGACTTGGATTCGAACTTTGGAAGCAGTTTTCTGAGGCTCTATAGGACCAAGCGGGCTGAAATTTTGGAATAGCGGTAAGAATCGTGGTGCTAATTAAATTCAGTCACAAAATTTCCATAAAGTTGGATTTTAAGAAAAATCATGATTTTTATGGACGCTAATTTCAGACTTGGGTTCGAACTTTGGAAGCAGTTTTCTCAGGCTCTATGTGACCAAACGGGCTGAAATTTTGGATAAGCGATTAGAATCATGCTTTAAATCGAAATCAGTCATAAAATATCCAAAAAGTTTGATTCTTAGAAAAATCATGATTTTTATGGACGCTAATTTCAGACTTGGGTTCGAACTTTGGAAGCAGTTTTCTCAGGCTCTATAGGACCAAACGGGCTGAAATTTTTGAATAGCGGTAAGAATCGTGGTACTAATCAAATTCAGTCACAAAATTTCCATAAAGTTGGATTTTTAGAAAAATCATGATTTTTATGGACGCTAATTTCAGACTTGGGTTCGAACTTTGGAAGCAGTTTTCTCAGGCTCTATAGGACCAAACGGGCTGAAATTTTTGAATAGCGATAAGAATCGTGGAACAAATCAAATTCAGTCACAAAATTACCATAAAGTTGGATTTTTAGAAAAATCATGATTTTTATGGACGCTAATTTCAGACTTGGGTTCGAACTTTGGAAGCAGTTTTCTCAGGCTCTATAGGACCAAACGGGCTGAAATTTTTGAATAGCGATAAGAATCGTGGAACAAATCAAATTCAGTCACAAAATTTGCATAAAATTGGATTTTTAGAAAAATCATGATTTTAATGGACGCTAATTTCAGACTTGGGTTCGAACTTTGGAAGCAGTTTTCTCAGGCTCTATGTGACCAAACGGGCTGAAATTTTGGATTTGCGATAAGAATCGTGGTACAAATCAAATTCAGTCTTAAAATTTCCATAAAGTTGGATTTTAAGAAAAATCATGATTTTTATGGACGCTAATTTCAGACTTGGGTTCGAATTTTGGAAGCAGTTTTCTCAGGCTCTATGTGACCAAACGGGCTGAAATTTTGGATTAGCGATAAGAATCGTGGTACTAATCAAATTCAGTCACAAAATTTCCATAAAGTTGGATTTTTAGAAAAATCATGATTTTTATGGTCGCTAATTTCAGACTTGGGTTCGAACTTTGGAAGCAGTTTTCTCAGGCTCTATGTGACCAAACGGGCTAAAATTTTGGAATAGTGATAAGAATCATGCTTATAATAGATATCAGTTATTTTATCTTCTTCATGTTTGATTTTTATATAAATCATGTTTTTATGGACGCTAATTTCAGACTTGGGTTCGAACTTTGGAAGCAGTTTTCTCAGGCTCTATGTGACCAAACGGACTGAAATTTTGGATTTGCGATAAGAATCGTGGTACAAATCAAATTCAGTCACAAAATTTCCATAAAGTTTGATTCTTAGAAAAATCATGATTTTTATGGACGCTAATTTCAGACTTGGGTTCGAACTTTGGAAGCAGTTTTCTCAGGCTCTATAGGACCAAACGGGCTGAAATTTTTGAATAGCGGTAAGAATCGTGGTACTAATCAAATTCAGTCACAAAATTTCCATAAAGTTGGATTTTTAGAAAAATCATGATTTTTATGGACGCTAATTTCAGACTTGGGTTCGAACTTTGGAAGCAGTTTTCTCAGGCTCTATAGGACCAAACGGGCTGAAATTTTTGAATAGCGATAAGAATCGTGGAACAAATCAAATTCAGTCACAAAATTACCATAAAGTTGGATTTTTAGAAAAATCATGATTTTTATGGACGCTAATTTCAGACTTGGGTTCGAACTTTGGAAGCAGTTTTCTCAGGCTCTATAGGACCAAACGGGCTGAAATTTTGGATTAGCGATAAGAATCGTGGTACTAATCAAATTCAGTCACAAAATTTCCATAAAGTTGGATTTTTAGAAAAATCATGATTTTTATGGTCGCTAATTTCAGACTTGGGTTCGAACTTTGGAAGCAGTTTTCTCAGGCTCTATGTGACCAAACGGGCTAAAATTTTGGAATAGTGATAAGAATCATGCTTATAATAGATATCAGTTATTTTATCTTCTTCATGTTTGATTTTTATATAAATCATGTTTTTATGGACGCTAATTTCAGACTTGGGTTCGAACTTTGGAAGCAGTTTTCTCAGGCTCTATGTGACCAAACGGACTGAAATTTTGGATTTGCGATAAGAATCGTGGTACAAATCAAATTCAGTCACAAAATTTCCATAAAGTTGGATTTTAAGAAAAATCATGATTTTTATGGACGCTAATTTCAGACTTGGGTTCGAACTTTGGAAGCAGTTTTCTCAGGCTCTATGTGACCAAACGGGCTGAAATTTTGGATTAGCGATAAGAATCGTGGTACTAATCAAATTCAGTCACAAAATTTCCATAAAGTTGGATTTTTAGAAAAATCATGATTTTTATGGACGCTAATTTCAGACTTGGGTTCGAACTTTGGAAGCAGTTTTCTCAGGCTCTATGTGACCAAACGGGCTGAAATTTTGGATTAGCGATAAGACGATTCTTACTTACCACGAATGGTACTAATCAAATTCAGTCACAAAAATTCCATAAAGTTGGATATTTTGAAAAATCATGATTTTTATGGACGCTAATTTCAGACTTGGGTTCGAACTTTGGAAGCAGTTTTCTCAGGCTCTATAAGACCATACTGGCTGAAATTTCGGAACAGCGATAAGAATCATGCTTTAAATCGAAATCAGTCACAAAAATTCCATAAAGTTGGATTTTTTGAAAAATCATGATTTTTATGGACGCTAATTTCAGACTTGGGTTCGAACTTTGGAAGCAGTTTTCTCAGGCTCTATGTGACCAAACGGGCTGAAATTTTGGAATAGTGATAAGAATCATGCTTATAATAGATATCAGTTATTTAATCTTCTTAATGTTTGATTCTTATATAAATCATGTTTTTATGGACGCTAATTTCAGACTTGGGTTCGAACTTTGGAAGCAGTTTTCTCAGGCTCTATGTGACCAAACGGGCTGAAATTTTGGAATAGCGATAAGACGATTCTTACTTACCACGAATGGTACTAATCAAATTCAGTCACAAAAATTCCATAAAGTTGGATTTTTTGAAAAATCATGATTTTTATGAACGTTAATTTCAGACTTGGGTTCGAACTTTGGAAGCAGTTTTCTCAGGCTCTATAAGACCATACGGGCTGAAATTTTGGAATAGTGATAAGAATCATGCTTATAATAGATATCAGTTATTTAATCTTCTTCATGTTTGATTCTTATATAAATCATGTTTTTATGGACGCTAATTTCAGACTTGGGTTCGAACTTTGGAAGCAGTTTTCTCAGGCTCTATGTGACCAAACGGGCTGAAATTTTGGATTAGCGATAAGAATCGTGGTACTAATCAAATTCAGTCACAAAATTTCCATAAAGTTGGATTTTTAGAAAAATCATGATTTTTATGGACGCTTATTTCAGACTTGGGTTCGAACTTTGGAAGCAGTTTTCTCAGGCTCTATGGGACCAAACGGGTTGAAATTTTGGAATAGCGATAAGACGATTCTTACTTACCACGATTGGTACTAATCAAATTCAGTCACAAAATTTCCATAAAGTTGGATTTTTAGAAAAATAATGATTTTTATGGACGCTAATTTCAGACTTGGGTTCAAACTTTGGAAGCAGTTTTCTCAGGCTCTATAGGACCAACTGGGCTGAAATTTTTGAATAGCAATAAGAATCGTGGTACAAATCAAATTCAGTCATAAAATATCCAAAAAGTTTGATTTTTAGAAAAATCATGATTTTTATGGACGCTAATTTCAGACTTGGGTTCGAACTTTGGAAGCAGTTTTCTCAGGCTCTATGTGACCAAACGGGCTGAAATTTTGGATTTGCGATAAGAATCGTGGTACAAATCAAATTCAGTCACAAAATTTCCATAAAGTTGGATTTTAAGAAAAATCATGATTTTTATGGACGCTAATTTCAGACTTGGGTTCGAACTTTGGAAAAAGTTTTCTCAGGCTCTATGTGACCGAACTTAGAAAAATCATGATTTTTATGTACGCTAATTTTACACTTGTTTCGAACTTTGGAAACAGTTTTCTCAGGCTCTTTGTGACCAAACGGGCTGAAATTTTGGATTAGCGATAAGAATCGTGGTACTAATCAAATTCAGTCACAAAATTTCCATAAAGTTGGATTTTTAGAAAAATCATGATTTTTATGGACGCTAATTTCAGACTTGGGTTCGAACTTTGGAAGCAGTTTTCTCAGGCTCTATGTGACCAAACGGGCTGAAATTTTGGATTAGCGATAAGAATCGTGGTACTAATCAAATTCAGTCACAAAATTTCCATAAAGTTGGATTTTTAGAAAAATCATGATTTTTATGGACGCTAATTTCAGACTTGGGTTCGAACTTTGGAAGCAGTTTTCTCAGGCTCTATGTGACCAAACGGGCTGAAATTTTGGATTAGCGATAAGAATCGTGGTACTAATCAAATTCAGTCACAAAATTTCCATAAAGTTGGATTTTTAGAAAAATCATGATTTTTATGGACGCTAATTTCAGACTTGGGTTCGAACTTTGGAAGCAGTTTTCTCAGGCTCTATGTGACCAAACGGGCTGAAATTTTGGATTAGCGATAAGAATCGTGGTACTAATCAAATTCAGTCACAAAATTTCCATAAAGTTGGATTTTTAGAAAAATCATGATTTTTATGGACGCTTATTTCAGACTTGGGTTCGAACTTTGGAAGCAGTTTTCTCAGGCTCTATGGGACCAAACGGGTTGAAATTTTGGAATAGCGATAAGACGATTCTTACTTACCACGATTGGTACTAATCAAATTCAGTCACAAAATTTCCATAAAGTTGGATTTTTAGAAAAATAATGATTTTTATGGACGCTAATTTCAGACTTGGGTTCAAACTTTGGAAGCAGTTTTCTCAGGCTCTATAGGACCAACTGGGCTGAAATTTTTGAATAGCAATAAGAATCGTGGTACAAATCAAATTCAGTCATAAAATATCCAAAA
Source organism: Hesperophylax consimilis (assembly GCF_061612785.1). NCBI lineage: Eukaryota > Metazoa > Arthropoda > Insecta > Trichoptera > Limnephilidae > Hesperophylax > Hesperophylax consimilis. Next base: position 197,215 of record NW_028301282.1, read on the forward strand.
AGTTTGATTCTTAGAAAAATCATGATTTTTATGGACGCTAATTTCAGACTTGGGTTCGAACTTTGGAAGCAGTTTTCTCAGGCTTTATAGGACCAACTGGGCTGAAATTTTTGAATAGCAATAAGAATCGTGGTTTAAATCAAATTCAGTCACAAAATTACCATAAAGTTGGATTTTTAGAAAAATCATGATTTTTATGGACGCTAATTTCAGACTTGGGTTCGAACTTTGGAAGCAGTTTTCTCAGGCTCTATGTGACCAAACGGGCTGAAATTTTGGATTTGCGATAAGAATCGTGGTACAAATCAAATTCAGTCACAAAATTTCCATAAAGTTGGATTTTAAGAAAAATCATGATTTTTATGGACGCTAATTTCAGACTTGGGTTCGAACTTTGGAAAAAGTTTTCTCAGGCTCTATGTGACCGAACTTAGAAAAATCATGATTTTTATGTACGCTAATTTTACACTTGTTTCGAACGTTGGAAACAGTTTTCTCAGGCTCTTTGTGACCAAACGGGCTGAAATTTTGGATTAGCGATAAGAATCGTGGTACTAATCAAATTCAGTCACAAAATTTCCATAAAGTTGGATTTTTAGAAAAATCATGATTTTTATGGACGCTAATTTCAGACTTGGGTTCGAACTTTGGAAGCAGTTTTCTCAGGCTCTATGTGACCAAACGGGCTGAAATTTTGGATTAGCGATAAGAATCGTGGTACTAATCAAATTCAGTCAAAAAATTTCCATAAAATTGGATTTTTAGAAAAATCATGATTTTTATGGACGCTAATTTCAGACTTGGATTCGAACTTTGGAAGCAGTTTTCTGAGGCTCTATAGGACCAAGCGGGCTGAAATTTTGGAATAGCGGTAAGAATCGTGGTGCTAATTAAATTCAGTCACAAAATTTCCATAAAGTTGGATTTTAAGAAAAATCATGATTTTTATGGACGCTAATTTCAGACTTGGGTTCGAACTTTGGAAGCAGTTTTCTCAGGCTCTATGTGACCAAACGGGCTGAAATTTTGGATAAGCGATAAGAATCATGCTTTAAATCGAAATCAGTCATAAAATATCCAAAAAGTTTGATTCTTAGAAAAATCATGATTTTTATGGACGCTAATTTCAGACTTGGGTTCGAACTTTGGAAGCAGTTTTCTCAGGCTCTATAGGACCAAACGGGCTGAAATTTTTGAATAGCGGTAAGAATCGTGGTACTAATCAAATTCAGTCACAAAATTTCCATAAAGTTGGATTTTTAGAAAAATCATGATTTTTATGGACGCTAATTTCAGACTTGGGTTCGAACTTTGGAAGCAGTTTTCTCAGGCTCTATAGGACCAAACGGGCTGAAATTTTTGAATAGCGATAAGAATCGTGGAACAAATCAAATTCAGTCACAAAATTACCATAAAGTTGGATTTTTAGAAAAATCATGATTTTTATGGACGCTAATTTCAGACTTGGGTTCGAACTTTGGAAGCAGTTTTCTCAGGCTCTATAGGACCAAACGGGCTGAAATTTTTGAATAGCGATAAGAATCGTGGAACAAATCAAATTCAGTCACAAAATTTGCATAAAATTGGATTTTTAGAAAAATCATGATTTTAATGGACGCTAATTTCAGACTTGGGTTCGAACTTTGGAAGCAGTTTTCTCAGGCTCTATGTGACCAAACGGGCTGAAATTTTGGATTTGCGATAAGAATCGTGGTACAAATCAAATTCAGTCTTAAAATTTCCATAAAGTTGGATTTTAAGAAAAATCATGATTTTTATGGACGCTAATTTCAGACTTGGGTTCGAATTTTGGAAGCAGTTTTCTCAGGCTCTATGTGACCAAACGGGCTGAAATTTTGGATTAGCGATAAGAATCGTGGTACTAATCAAATTCAGTCACAAAATTTCCATAAAGTTGGATTTTTAGAAAAATCATGATTTTTATGGTCGCTAATTTCAGACTTGGGTTCGAACTTTGGAAGCAGTTTTCTCAGGCTCTATGTGACCAAACGGGCTAAAATTTTGGAATAGTGATAAGAATCATGCTTATAATAGATATCAGTTATTTTATCTTCTTCATGTTTGATTTTTATATAAATCATGTTTTTATGGACGCTAATTTCAGACTTGGGTTCGAACTTTGGAAGCAGTTTTCTCAGGCTCTATGTGACCAAACGGACTGAAATTTTGGATTTGCGATAAGAATCGTGGTACAAATCAAATTCAGTCACAAAATTTCCATAAAGTTGGATTTTAAGAAAAATCATGATTTTTATGGACGCTAATTTCAGACTTGGGTTCGAACTTTGGAAGCAGTTTTCTCAGGCTCTATGTGACCAAACGGGCTGAAATTTTGGATTAGCGATAAGAATCGTGGTACTAATCAAATTCAGTCACAAAATTTCCATAAAGTTGGATTTTTAGAAAAATCATGATTTTTATGGACGCTAATTTCAGACTTGGGTTCGAACTTTGGAAGCAGTTTTCTCAGGCTCTATGTGACCAAACTTAGAAAAATCATGATTTTTATGGACGCTAATTTTACACTTGTTTCGAACTTTGGAAGCAGTTTTCTCAGGCTCTTTGTGACCAAACGGGCTGAAATTTTGGATTAGCGATAAGAATCGTGGTACTAATCAAATTCAGTCACAAAATTTCCATAAAGTTGGATTTTTAGAAAAATCATGATTTTTATGGACGCTAATTTCAGACTTGGGTTCGAACTTTGGAAGCAGTTTTCTCAGGCTCTATGTGACCAAACGGGCTGAAATTTTGGATTAGCGATAAGAATCGTGGTACTAATCAAATTCAGTCACAAAATTTCCATAAAGTTGGATTTTTAGAAAAATCATGATTTTTATGGACGCTAATTTCAGACTTGGGTTCGAACTTTGGAAGCAGTTTTCTCAGGCTCTATGTGACCAAACGGGCTGAAATTTTGGATTAGCGATAAGAATCGTGGTACTAATCAAATTCAGTCACAAAATTTCCATAAAGTTGGATTTTTAGAAAAATCATGATTTTTATGGACGCTAATTTCAGACTTGGGTTCGAACTTTGGAAGCAGTTTTCTCAGGCTCTATGTGACCAAACGGGCTGAAATTTTGGATTAGCGATAAGAATCGTGGTACTAATCAAATTCAGTCACAAAATTTCCATAAAGTTGGATTTTTAGAAAAATCATGATTTTTATGGACGCTTATTTCAGACTTGGGTTCGAACTTTGGAAGCAGTTTTCTCAGGCTCTATGGGACCAAACGGGTTGAAATTTTGGAATAGCGATAAGACGATTCTTACTTACCACGATTGGTACTAATCAAATTCAGTCACAAAATTTCCATAAAGTTGGATTTTTAGAAAAATAATGATTTTTATGGACGCTAATTTCAGACTTGGGTTCAAACTTTGGAAGCAGTTTTCTCAGGCTCTATAGGACCAACTGGGCTGAAATTTTTGAATAGCAATAAGAATCGTGGTACAAATCAAATTCAGTCATAAAATATCCAAAAAGTTTGATTCTTAGAAAAATCATGATTTTTATGGACGCTAATTTCAGACTTGGGTTCGAACTTTGGAAGCAGTTTTCTCAGGCTTTATAGGACCAACTGGGCTGAAATTTTTGAATAGCAATAAGAATCGTGGTTTAAATCAAATTCAGTCACAAAATTACCATAAAGTTGGATTTTTAGAAAAATCATGATTTTTATGGACGCTAATTTCAGACTTGGGTTCGAACTTTGGAAGCAGTTTTCTCAGGCTCTATGTGACCAAACGGGCTGAAATTTTGGATTTGCGATAAGAATCGTGGTACAAATCAAATTCAGTCACAAAATTTCCATAAAGTTGGATTTTAAGAAAAATCATGATTTTTATGGACGCTAATTTCAGACTTGGGTTCGAACTTTGGAAAAAGTTTTCTCAGGCTCTATGTGACCGAACTTAGAAAAATCATGATTTTTATGTACGCTAATTTTACACTTGTTTCGAACTTTGGAAACAGTTTTCTCAGGCTCTTTGTGACCAAACGGGCTGAAATTTTGGATTAGCGATAAGAATCGTGGTACTAATCAAATTCAGTCACAAAATTTCCATAAAGTTGGATTTTTAGAAAAATCATGATTTTTATGGACGCTAATTTCCGACTTGGGTTCGAACTTTGGAAGCAGTTTTCTCAGGCTCTATGTGACCAAACGGGCTGAAATTTTGGATTAGCGATAAGAATCGTGGTACTAATCAAATTCAGTCACAAAATTTCCATAAAGTTGGATTTTTAGAAAAATCATGATTTTTATGGACGCTAATTTCAGACTTGGGTTCGAACTTTGGAAGCAGTTTTCTCAGGCTCTATGTGACCAAACGGGCTGAAATTTTGGATTAGCGATAAGAATCGTGGTACTAATCAAATTCAGTCACAAAATTTCCATAAAGTTGGATTTTAAGAAAAATCATGATTTTTATGGACGCTAATTTCAACTTGGGTTCGAACTTTGGAAGCAGTTTTCTCAGGCTCTATGTGACCAAACTGAGAAAAATCATGATTTTTATGTACGCTAATTTTACACTTGTTTCGAACTTTGGAAACAGTTTTCTCAGGCTCTTTGTGACCAAACGGGCTGAAATTTTGGATTAGCGATAAGAATCGTGGTACTAATCAAATTCAGTCACAAAATTTCCATAAAGTTGGATTTTTAGAAAAATCATGATTTTTATGGACGCTAATTTCAGACTTGGGTTCGAATTTTGGAAGCAGTTTTCTCAGGCTCTATGTGACCAAACGGGCTGAAATTTTGGAATAGCGATAAGACGATTCTTACTTACCACGAATGGTACTAATCAAATTCAGTCACAAAAATTCCATAAAGTTGGATATTTTGAAAAATCATGATTTTTATGGACGCTAATTTCAGACTTGGGTTCGAACTTTGGAAGCAGTTTTCTCAGGCTCTATAAGACCATACGGGCTGAAATTTCGGAACAGCGATAAGAATCATGCTTTAAATCGAAATCAGTCACAAAAATTCCATAAAGTTGGATTTTTTGAAAAATCATGATTTTTATGGACGCTAATTTCAGACTTGGGTTCGAACTTTGGAAGCAGTTTTCTCAGGCTCTATGTGACCAAACGGGCTGAAATTTTGGAATAGTGATAAGAATCATGCTTATAATAGATATCAGTTATTTAATCTTCTTAATGTTTGATTCTTATATAAATCATGTTTTTATGGACGCTAATTTCAGACTTGGGTTCGAACTTTGGAAGCAGTTTTCTCAGGCTCTATGTGACCAAACGGGCTGAAATTTTGGAATAGCGATAAGACGATTCTTACTTACCACGAATGGTACTAATCAAATTCAGTCACAAAAATTCCATAAAGTTGGATTTTTTGAAAAATCATGATTTTTATGGACGTTAATTTCAGACTTGGGTTCGAACTTTGGAAGCAGTTTTCTCAGGCTCTATAAGACCATACGGGCTGAAATTTTGGAATAGTGATAAGAATCATGCTTATAATAGATATCAGTTATTTAATCTTCTTCATGTTTGATTCTTATATAAATCATGTTTTTATGGACGCTAATTTCAGACTTGGGTTCGAACTTTGGAAGCAGTTTTCTCAGGCTCTATGTGACCAAACGGGCTGAAATTTTGGATTAGCGATAAGAATCGTGGTACTTATCAAATTCAGTCACAAAATTTCCATAAAGTTGGATTTTAAGAAAAATCATGATTTTTATGGACGCTAATTTCAGACTTGGGTTCGAACTTTGGAAGCAGTTTTCTCAGGCTCTATGTGACCAAACGGGCTGAAATTTTGGATTTGCGATAAGAATCGTGGTACAAATCAAATTCAGTCACAAAATTTCCATAAAGTTGGATTTTAAGAAAAATCATGATTTTTATGGACGCTAATTTCAGACTTGGGTTCGAACTTTGGAAGCAGTTTTCTCAGGCTCTATGTGACCGAACTTAGAAAAATCATGATTTTTATGTACGCTAATTTTACACTTGTTTCGAACTTTGGAAGCAGTTTTCTCAGGCTCTATAAGACCATACGGGCTGAAATTTTGGAATAGTGATAAGAATCATGCTTATAATAGATATCAGTTATTTAATCTTCTTAATGTTTGATTCTTATATAAATCATGTTTTTATGGACGCTAATTTCAGACTTGGGTTCGAACTTTGGAAGCAGTTTTCTCAGGCTCTATGGGACCAAACGGGCTGAAATTTTAGAATAGCGGTAAGAATCGTGGTACTAATCAAATTCAGTCACAAAATTTCCATAAAGTTGGATTTTTAGAAAAATCATGATTTTTATGGACGCTTATTTCAGACTTGGGTTCGAACTTTGGAAGCAGTTTTCTCAGGCTCTATGGGACCAAACGGGTTGAAATTTTGGAATAGCGATAAGACGATTCTTACTTACCACGATTGGTACTAATCAAATTCAGTCACAAAATTTCCATAAAGTTGGATTTTTAGAAAAATAATGATTTTTATGGACGCTAATTTCAGACTTGGGTTCAAACTTTGGAAGCAGTTTTCTCAGGCTCTATAGGACCAACTGGGCTGAAATTTTTGAATAGCAATAAGAATCGTGGTACAAATCAAATTCAGTCATAAAATATCCAAAAAGTTTGATTCTTAGAAAAATCATGATTTTTATGGACGCTAATTTCAGACTTGGGTTCGAACTTTGGAAGCAGTTTTCTCAGGCTTTATAGGACCAACTGGGCTGAAATTTTTGAATAGCAATAAGAATCGTGGTTTAAATCAAATTCAGTCACAAAATTACCATAAAGTTGGATTTTTAGAAAAATCATGATTTTTATGGACGCTAATTTCAGACTTGGGTTCGAACTTTGGAAGCAGTTTTCTCAGGCTCTATGTGACCAAACGGGCTGAAATTTTGGATTTGCGATAAGAATCGTGGTACAAATCAAATTCAGTCACAAAATTTCCATAAAGTTGGATTTTAAGAAAAATCATGATTTTTATGGACGCTAATTTCAGACTTGGGTTCGAACTTTGGAAAAAGTTTTCTCAGGCTCTATGTGACCGAACTTAGAAAAATCATGATTTTTATGTACGCTAATTTTACACTTGTTTCGAACTTTGGAAACAGTTTTCTCAGGCTCTTTGTGACCAAACGGGCTGAAATTTTGGATTAGCGATAAGAATCGTGGTACTAATCAAATTCAGTCACAAAATTTCCATAAAGTTGGATTTTTAGAAAAATCATGATTTTTATGGACGCTAATTTCAGACTTGGGTTCGAACTTTGGAAGCAGTTTTCTCAGGCTCTATAAGACCATACGGGCTGAAATTTTGGAATAGTGATAAGAATCATGCTTATAATAGATATCAGTTATTTAATCTTCTTAATGTTTGATTCTTATATAAATCATGTTTTTATGGACGCTAATTTCAGACTTGGGTTCGAACTTTGGAAGCAGTTTTCTCAGGCTCTATGGGACCAAACGGGCTGAAATTTTAGAATAGCGGTAAGAATCGTGGTACTAATCAAATTCAGTCACAAAATTTCCATAAAGTTGGATTTTTAGAAAAATCATGATTTTTATGGACGCTTATTTCAGACTTGGGTTCGAACTTTGGAAGCAGTTTTCTCAGGCTCTATGGGACCAAACGGGTTGAAATTTTGGAATAGCGATAAGACGATTCTTACTTACCACGATTGGTACTAATCAAATTCAGTCACAAAATTTCCATAAAGTTGGATTTTTAGAAAAATAATGATTTTTATGGACGCTAATTTGAGACTTGGGTTCAAACTTTGGAAGCAGTTTTCTCAGGCTCTATAGGACCAACTGGGCTGAAATTTTTGAATAGCAATAAGAATCGTGGTACAAATCAAATTCAGTCATAAAATATCCAAAAATTTTGATTCTTAGAAAAATCATGATTTTTATGGACGCTAATTTCAGACTTGGGTTCGAACTTTGGAAGCAGTTTTCTCAGGCTTTATAGGACCAACTGGGCTGAAATTTTTGAATAGCAATAAGAATCGTGGTTTAAATCAAATTCAGTCATAAAATCTCCATAAAGTTGGATTTTTAGAAAAATCATGATTTTTATGGACGCTTATTTCAGACTTGGGTTCGAACTTTGGAAGCAGTTTTCTCAGGCTCTATGGGACCAAACGGGTTGAAATTTTGGAATAGCGATAAGACGATTCTTACTTACCACGATTGGTACTAATCAAATTCAGTCACAAAATTTCCATAAAGTTGGATTTTTAGAAAAATAATGATTTTTATGGACGCTAATTTCAGACTTGGGTTCAAACTTTGGAAGCAGTTTTCTCAGGCTCTATAGGACCAACTGGGCTGAAATTTTTGAATAGCAATAAGAATCGTGGTACAAATCAAATTCAGTCATAAAATATCCAAAAAGTTTGATTCTTAGAAAAATCATGATTTTTATGGACGCTAATTTCAGACTTGGGTTCGAACTTTGGAAGCAGTTTTCTCAGGCTTTATAGGACCAACTGGGCTGAAATTTTTGAATAGCAATAAGAATCGTGGTTTAAATCAAATTCAGTCACAAAATTACCATAAAGTTTGATTTTTAGAAAAATCATGATTTTTATGGACGCTAATTTCAGACTTGGGTTCGAACTTTGGAAGCAGTTTTCTCAGGCTCTATGTGACCAAACGGGCTGAAATTTTGGAACAGCGATTAGAATCATGCTTTAAATCGAAATCAGTCATAAAATCTCCATAAAGTTGGATTTTTAGAAAAATCATGATTTTTATGGACGCTAATTTCAGACTTGGGTTCGAACTTTGGAAGCAGTTTTCTCAGGCTCTATGTGACCAAACGGGCTGAAATTTTGGATTAGCGATAAGAATCGTGGTACTAATCAAATTCAGTCAAAAAATTTCCATAAAATTGGATTTTTAGAAAAATCATGATTTTTATGGACGCTAATTTCAGACTTGGATTCGAACTTTGGAAGCAGTTTTCTGAGGCTCTATAGGACCAAGCGGGCTGAAATTTTGGAATAGCGGTAAGAATCGTGGAGCTAATTAAATTCAGTCACAAAATTTCCATAAAGTTGGATTTTAAGAAAAATCATGATTTTTATGGACGCTAATTTCAGACTTGGGTTCGAATTTTGGAAGCAGTTTTCTCAGGCTCTATGTGACCAAACGGGCTTAAATTTTGGAATAGCGATAAGACGATTCTTACTTACCACGAATGGTACTAATCAAATTCAGTCACAAAAATTCCATAAAGTTGGATTTTTTGAAAAATCATGATTTTTATGGACGCTAATTTCAGACTTGGGTTCGAACTTTGGAAGCAGTTTTCTCAGGCTCTATAAGACCATACGGGCTGAAATTTTGGAATAGTGATAAGAATCATGCTTATAATAGATATCAGTTATTTAATCTTCTTAATGTTTGATTCTTATATAAATCATGTTTTTATGGACGCTAATTTCAGACTTGGGTTCGAACTTTGGAAGCAGTTTTCTCAGGCTCTATGGGACCAAACGGGCTGAAATTTTAGAATAGCGGTAAGAATCGTGGTACTAATCAAATTCAGTCACAAAATTTCCATAAAGTTGGATTTTTAGAAAAATCATGATTTTTATGGACGCTTATTTCAGACTTGGGTTCGAACTTTGGAAGCAGTTTTCTCAGGCTCTATGGGACCAAACGGGTTGAAATTTTGGAATAGCGATAAGACGATTCTTACTTACCACGATTGGTACTAATCAAATTCAGTCACAAAATTTCCATAAAGTTGGATTTTTAGAAAAATAATGATTTTTATGGACGCTAATTTCAGACTTGGGTTCAAACTTTGGAAGCAGTTTTCTCAGGCTCTATAGGACCAACTGGGCTGAAATTTTTGAATAGCAATAAGAATCGTGGTACAAATCAAATTCAGTCATAAAATATCCAAAAAGTTTGATTCTTAGAAAAATCATGATTTTTATGGACGCTAATTTCAGACTTGGGTTCGAACTTTGGAAGCAGTTTTCTCAGGCTTTATAGGACCAACTGGGCTGAAATTTTTGAATAGCAATAAGAATCGTGGTTTAAATCAAATTCAGTCACAAAATTACCATAAAGTTGGATTTTTAGAAAAATCATGATTTTTATGGACGCTAATTTCAGACTTGGGTTCGAACTTTGGAAGCAGTTTTCTCAGGCTCTATGTGACCAAACGGGCTGAAATTTTGGAACAGCGATTAGAATCATGCTTTAAATCGAAATCAGTCATAAAATCTCCATAAAGTTGGATTTTTAGAAAAATCATGATTTTTATGGACGCTAATTTCAGACTTGGGTTCGAACTTTGGAAGCAGTTTTCTCAGGCTCTATGTGACCAAACGGGCTGAAATTTTGGATTAGCGATAAGAATCGTGGTACTAATCAAATTCAGTCAAAAAATTTCCATAAAATTGGATTTTTAGAAAAATCATGATTTTTATGGACGCTAATTTCAGACTTGGATTCGAACTTTGGAAGCAGTTTTCTGAGGCTCTATAGGACCAAGCGGGCTGAAATTTTGGAATAGCGGTAAGAATCGTGGTGCTAATTAAATTCAGTCACAAAATTTCCATAAAGTTGGATTTTAAGAAAAATCATGATTTTTATGGACGCTAATTTCAGACTTGGGTTCGAACTTTGGAAGCAGTTTTCTCAGGCTCTATGTGACCAAACGGGCTGAAATTTTGGATAAGCGATAAGAATCATGCTTTAAATCGAAATCAGTCATAAAATATCCAAAAAGTTTGATTCTTAGAAAAATCATGATTTTTATGGACGCTAATTTCAGACTTGGGTTCGAACTTTGGAAGCAGTTTTCTCAGGCTCTATAGGACCAAACGGGCTGAAATTTTTGAATAGCGGTAAGAATCGTGGTACTAATCAAATTCAGTCACAAAATTTCCATAAAGTTGGATTTTTAGAAAAATCATGATTTTTATGGACGCTAATTTCAGACTTGGGTTCGAACTTTGGAAGCAGTTTTCTCAGGCTCTATAGGACCAAACGGGCTGAAATTTTTGAATAGCGATAAGAATCGTGGAACAAATCAAATTCAGTCACAAAATTACCATAAAGTTGGATTTTTAGAAAAATCATGATTTTTATGGACGCTAATTTCAGACTTGGGTTCGAACTTTGGAAGCAGTTTTCTCAGGCTCTATAGGACCAAACGGGCTGAAATTTTTGAATAGCGATAAGAATCGTGGAACAAATCAAATTCAGTCACAAAATTTGCATAAAATTGGATTTTTAGAAAAATCATGATTTTAATGGACGCTAATTTCAGACTTGGGTTCGAACTTTGGAAGCAGTTTTCTCAGGCTCTATGTGACCAAACGGGCTGAAATTTTGGATTTGCGATAAGAATCGTGGTACAAATCAAATTCAGTCTTAAAATTTCCATAAAGTTGGATTTTAAGAAAAATCATGATTTTTATGGACGCTAATTTCAGACTTGGGTTCGAATTTTGGAAGCAGTTTTCTCAGGCTCTATGTGACCAAACGGGCTGAAATTTTGGATTAGCGATAAGAATCGTGGTACTAATCAAATTCAGTCACAAAATTTCCATAAAGTTGGATTTTTAGAAAAATCATGATTTTTATGGTCGCTAATTTCAGACTTGGATTCGAACTTTGGAAGCAGTTTTCTGAGGCTCTATAGGACCAAGCGGGCTGAAATTTTGGAATAGCGGTAAGAATCGTGGTGCTAATTAAATTCAGTCACAAAATTTCCATAAAGTTGGATTTTAAGAAAAATCATGATTTTTATTGACGCTAATTTCAGACTTGGGTTCGAATTTTGGAAGCAGTTTTCTCAGGCTCTATGTGACCAAACGGGCTGAAATTTTGGAATAGCGATAAGACGATTCTTACTTACCACGAATGGTACTAATCAAATTCAGTCACAAAAATTCCATAAAGTTGGATTTTTTGAAAAATCATGATTTTTATGGACGCTAATTTCAGACTTGGGTTCGAACTTTGGAAGCAGTTTTCTCAGGCTCTATGTGACCAAACGGGCTGAAATTTTGGATTAGCGATAAGAATCGTGGTACTAATCAAATTCAGTCACAAAATTTCCATAAAGTTGGATTTTTAGAAAAATCATGATTTTTATGGACGCTAATTTCAGACTTGGGTTCGAACTTTGGAAGCAGTTTTCTCAGGCTCTATGTGACCAAACGGGCTGAAATTTTGGATTAGCGATAAGAATCGTGGTACTAATCAAATTCAGTCACAAAATTTCCATAAAGTTGGATTTTAAGAAAAATCATGATTTTTATGGACGCTAATTTCAACTTGGGTTCGAACTTTGGAAGCAGTTTTCTCAGGCTCTATGTGACCAAACTGAGAAAAATCATGATTTTTATGTACGCTAATTTTACACTTGTTTCGAACTTTGGAAACAGTTTTCTTAGGCTCTTTGTGACCAAACGGGCTGAAATTTTGGATTAGCGATAAGAATCGTGGTACTAATCAAATTCAGTCACAAAATTTCCATAAAGTCTGATTTTTAGAAAAATCATGATTTTTATGGACGCTAATTTCAGACTTGGGTTCGAATTTTGGAAGCAGTTTTCTCAGGCTCTATGTGACCAAACGGGCTGAAATTTTGGAATAGCGATAAGACGATTCTTACTTACCACGAATGGTACTAATCAAATTCAGTCACAAAAATTCCATAAAGTTGGATATTTTGAAAAATCATGATTTTTATGGACGCTAATTTCAGACTTGGGTTCGAACTTTGGAAGCAGTTTTCTCAGGCTCTATAAGACCATACGGGCTGAAATTTCGGAACAGCGATAAGAATCATGCTTTAAATCGAAATCAGTCACAAAAATTCCATAAAGTTGGATTTTTTGAAAAATCATGATTTTTATGGACGCTAATTTCAGACTTGGGTTCGAACTTTGGAAGCAGTTTTCTCAGGCTCTATGTGACCAAACGGGCTGAAATTTTGGAATAGTGATAAGAATCATGCTTATAATAGATATCAGTTATTTAATCTTCTTAATGTTTGATTCTTATATAAATCATGTTTTTATGGACGCTAATTTCAGACTTGGGTTCGAACTTTGGAAGCAGTTTTCTCAGGCTCTATGTGACCAAACGGGCTGAAATTTTGGAATAGCGATAAGACGATTCTTACTTACCACGAATGGTACTAATCAAATTCAGTCACAAAAATTCCATAAAGTTGGATTTTTTGAAAATTCATGATTTTTATGGACGTTAATTTCAGACTTGGGTTCGAACTTTGGAAGCAGTTTTCTCAGGCTCTATAAGACCATACGGGCTGAAATTTTGGAATAGTGATAAGAATCATGCTTATAATAGATATCAGTTATTTAATCTTCTTCATGTTTGATTCTTATATAAATCATGTTTTTATGGACGCTAATTTCAGACTTGGGTTCGAACTTTGGAAGCAGTTTTCTCAGGCTCTATGTGACCAAACGGGCTGAAATTTTGGATTAGCGATAAGAATCGTGGTACTAATCAAATTCAGTCACAAAAATTCCATAAAGTTGGATTTTTTGAAAAATCATGATTTTTATGGACGCTAATTTCAGACTTGGGTTCGAACTTTGGAAGCAGTTTTCTCAGGCTCTATGTGACCAAACGGGCTGAAATTTTGGAATAGTGATAAGAATCATGCTTATAATAGATATCAGTTATTTAATCTTCTTAATGTTTGATTCTTATATAAATCATGTTTTTATGGACGCTAATTTCAGACTTGGGTTCGAACTTTGGAAGCAGTTTTCTCAGGCTCTATGTGACCAAACGGGCTGAAATTTTGGAATAGCGATAAGACGATTCTTACTTACCACGAATGGTACTAATCAAATTCAGTCACAAAAATTCCATAAAGTTGGATTTTTTGAAAATTCATGATTTTTATGGACGTTAATTTCAGACTTGGGTTCGAACTTTGGAAGCAGTTTTCTCAGGCTCTATAAGACCATACGGGCTGAAATTTTGGAATAGTGATAAGAATCATGCTTATAATAGATATCAGTTATTTAATCTTCTTCATGTTTGATTCTTATATAAATCATGTTTTTATGGACGCTAATTTCAGACTTGGGTTCGAACTTTGGAAGCAGTTTTCTCAGGCTCTATGTGACCAAACGGGCTGAAATTTTGGATTAGCGATAAGAATCGTGGTACTAATCAAATTCAGTCACAAAATTTCCATAAAGTTGGATTTTAAGAAAAATCATGATTTTTATGGACGCTAATTTCAGACTTGGGTTCGAACTTTGGAAGCAGTTTTCTCAGGCTCTATGTGACCAAACGGGCTGAAATTTTGGATTTGCGATAAGAATCGTGGTACAAATCAAATTCAGTCACAAAATTTCCATAAAGTTGGATTTTAAGAAAAATCATGATTTTTATGGACGCTAATTTCAGACTTGGGTTCGAACTTTGGAAGCAGTTTTCTCAGGCTCTATGTGACCGAACTTAGAAAAATCATGATTTTTATGTACGCTAATTTTACACTTGTTTCGAACTTTGGAAACAGTTTTCTCAGGCTCTTTGTGACCAAACGGGCTGAAATTTTGGATTAGCGATAAGAATCGTGGTACTAATCAAATTCAGTCACAAAATTTCCATAAAGTTGGATTTTTAGAAAAATCATGATTTTTATGGACGCTAATTTCAGACTTGGGTTCGAACTTTGGAAGCAGTTTTCTCAGGCTCTATAAGACCATACGGGCTGAAATTTTGGAATAGTGATAAGAATCATGCTTATAATAGATATCAGTTATTTAATCTTCTTAATGTTTGATTCTTATATAAATCATGTTTTTATGGACGCTAATTTCAGACTTGGGTTCGAACTTTGGAAGCAGTTTTCTCAGGCTCTATGGGACCAAACGGGCTGAAATTTTAGAATAGCGGTAAGAATCGTGGTACTAATCAAATTCAGTCACAAAATTTCCATAAAGTTGGATTTTTAGAAAAATCATGATTTTTATGGACGCTTATTTCAGACTTGGGTTCGAACTTTGGAAGCAGTTTTCTCAGGCTCTATGGGACCAAACGGGTTGAAATTTTGGAATAGCGATAAGACGATTCTTACTTACCACGATTGGTACTAATCAAATTCAGTCACAAAATTTCCATAAAGTTGGATTTTTAGAAAAATAA
Organism: Hesperophylax consimilis; assembly: GCF_061612785.1. Taxonomy (NCBI): domain Eukaryota; kingdom Metazoa; phylum Arthropoda; class Insecta; order Trichoptera; family Limnephilidae; genus Hesperophylax; species Hesperophylax consimilis. Next base: position 212,404 of record NW_028301282.1, read on the forward strand.
TGATTTTTATGGACGCTAATTTCAGACTTGGGTTCAAACTTTGGAAGCAGTTTTCTCAGGCTCTATAGGACCAACCGGGCTGAAATTTTTGAATAGCAATAAGAATCGTGGTTTAAATCAAATTCAGTCACAAAATTACCATAAAGTTGGATTTTTAGAAAAATCATGATTTTTATGGACGCTAATTTCAGACTTGGGTTCGAACTTTGGAAGCAGTTTTCTCAGGCTCTATGTGACCAAACGGGCTGAAATTTTGGATTAGCGATAAGAATCGTGGTACTAATCAAATTCAGTCACAAAATTTCCATAAAGTTGGATTTTAAGAAAAATCATGATTTTTATGGACGCTAATTTCAACTTGGGTTCGAACTTTGGAAGCAGTTTTCTCAGGCTCTATGTGACCAAACTGAGAAAAATCATGATTTTTATGTACGCTAATTTTACACTTGTTTCGAACTTTGGAAACAGTTTTCTCAGGCTCTTTGTGACCAAACGGGCTGAAATTTTGGATTAGCGGTAAGAATCGTGGTACTAATCAAATTCAGTCACAAAATTTCCATAAAGTTGGATTTTTAGAAAAATCATGATTTTTATGGACGCTTATTTCAGACTTGGGTTCGAACTTTGGAAGCAGTTTTCTCAGGCTCTATGGGACCAAACGGGTTGAAATTTTGGAATAGCGATAAGACGATTCTTACTTACCACGATTGGTACTAATCAAATTCAGTCACAAAATTTCCATAAAGTTGGATTTTTAGAAAAATAATGATTTTTATGGACGCTAATTTCAGACTTGGGTTCAAACTTTGGAAGCAGTTTTCTCAGGCTCTATAGGACCAACTGGGCTGAAATTTTTGAATAGCAATAAGAATCGTGGTACAAATCAAATTCAGTCATAAAATATCCAAAAAGTTTGATTCTTAGAAAAATCATGATTTTTATGGACGCTAATTTCAGACTTGGGTTCGAACTTTGGAAGCAGTTTTCTCAGGCTTTATAGGACCAACTGGGCTGAAATTTTTGAATAGCAATAAGAATCGTGGTTTAAATCAAATTCAGTCACAAAATTACCATAAAGTTGGATTTTTAGAAAAATCATGATTTTTATGGACGCTAATTTCAGACTTGGGTTCGAACTTTGGAAGCAGTTTTCTCAGGCTCTATGTGACCAAACGGGCTGAAATTTTGGAACAGCGATTAGAATCATGCTTTAAATCGAAATCAGTCATAAAATCTCCATAAAGTTGGATTTTTAGAAAAATCATGATTTTTATGGACGCTAATTTCAGACTTGGGTTCGAACTTTGGAAGCAGTTTTCTCAGGCTCTATGTGACCAAACGGGCTGAAATTTTGGATTAGCGATAAGAATCGTGGTACTAATCAAATTCAGTCAAAAAATTTCCATAAAATTGGATTTTTAGAAAAATCATGATTTTTATGGACGCTAATTTCAGACTTGGATTCGAACTTTGGAAGCAGTTTTCTGAGGCTCTATAGGACCAAGCGGGCTGAAATTTTGGAATAGCGGTAAGAATCGTGGTGCTAATCAAATTCAGTCTTAAAATTTCCATAAAGTTGGATTTTAAGAAAAATCATGATTTTTATGGACGCTAATTTCAGACTTGGGTTCGAATTTTGGAAGCAGTTTTCTCAGGCTCTATGTGACCAAACGGGCTGAAATTTTTGGATTAGCTATAAGAATCGTGGTACTAATCAAATTCAGTCACAAAATTTCCATAAAGTTGGATTTTTAGAAAAATCATGATTTTTATGGTCGCTAATTTCAGACTTGGGTTCGAACTTTGGAAGCAGTTTTCTCAGGCTCTATGTGACCAAACGGGCTAAAATTTTGGAATAGTGATAAGAATCATGCTTATAATAGATATCAGTTATTTTATCTTCTTCATGTTTGATTTTTATATAAATCATGTTTTTATGGACGCTAATTTCAGAGTTGGGTTCGAACTTTGGAAGCAGTTTTCTCAGGCTCTATGTGACCAAACGGACTGAAATTTTGGATTTGCGATAAGAATCGTGGTACAAATCAAATTCAGTCACAAAATTTCCATAAAGTTGGATTTTAAGAAAAATCATGATTTTTATGGACGCTAATTTCAGACTTGGGTTCGAACTTTGGAAGCAGTTTTCTCAGGCTCTATGTGACCAAACGGGCTGAAATTTTGGATTAGCGATAAGAATCGTGGTACTAATCAAATTCAGTCACAAAATTTCCATAAAGTTGGATTTTTAGAAAAATCATGATTTTTATGGACGCTAATTTCAGACTTGGGTTCGAACTTTGGAAGCAGTTTTCTCAGGCTCTATGTGACCAAACGGGCTGAAATTTTGGATTAGCGATAAGAATCGTGGTACTAATCAAATTCAGTCACAAAATTTCCATAAAGTTGGATTTTAAGAAAAATCATGATTTTTATGGACGCTAATTTCAACTTGGGTTCGAACTTTGGAAGCAGTTTTCTCAGGCTCTATGTGACCAAACTGAGAAAAATCATGATTTTTATGTACGCTAATTTTACACTTGTTTCGAACTTTGGAAACAGTTTTCTCAGGCTCTTTGTGACCAAACGGGCTGAAATTTTGGATTAGCGATAAGAATCGTGGTACTAATCAAATTCAGTCACAAAATTTCCATAAAGTTGGATTTTTAGAAAAATCATGATTTTTATGGACGCTAATTTCAGACTTGGGTTCGAATTTTGGAAGCAGTTTTCTCAGGCTCTATGTGACCAAACGGGCTGAAATTTTGGAATAGCGATAAGACGATTCTTACTTACCACGAATGGTACTAATCAAATTCAGTCACAAAAATTCCATAAAGTTGGATTTTTTGAAAAATCATGATTTTTATGGACGCTAATTTCAGACTTGGGTTCGAACTTTGGAAGCAGTTTTCTCAGGCTCTATAAGACCATACGGGCTGAAATTTTGGAATAGCGGTAAGAATCGTGGTGCTAATCAAATTCAGTCAAAAAATTTCCATAAAATTGGATTTTTAGAAAAATCATGATTTTTATGGACGCTAATTTCAGACTTGGATTCGAACTTTGGAAGCAGTTTTCTGAGGCTCTATAGGACCAAGCGGGCTGAAATTTTGGAATAGCGGTAAGAATCGTGGTGCTCATCAAATTCAGTCTTAAAATTTCCATAAAGTTGGATTTTAAGAAAAATCATGATTTTTATGGACGCTAATTTCAGACTTGGGTTCGAATTTTGGAAGCAGTTTTCTCAGGCTCTATGTGACCAAACGGGCTGAAATTTTGGATTAGCGATAAGAATCGTGGTACTAATCAAATTCAGTCACAAAATTTCCATAAAGTTGGATTTTTAGAAAAATCATGATTTTTATGGTCGCTAATTTCAGACTTGGGTTCGAACTTTGGAAGCAGTTTTCTCAGGCTCTATGTGACCAAACGGGCTAAAATTTTGGAATAGTGATAAGAATCATGCTTATAATAGATATCAGTTATTTTATCTTCTTCATGTTTGATTTTTATATAAATCATGTTTTTATGGACGCTAATTTCAGAGTTGGGTTCGAACTTTGGAAGCAGTTTTCTCAGGCTCTATGTGACCAAACGGACTGAAATTTTGGATTTGCGATAAGAATCGTGGTACAAATCAAATTCAGTCACAAAATTTCCATAAAGTTGGATTTTAAGAAAAATCATGATTTTTATGGACGCTAATTTCAGACTTGGGTTCGAACTTTGGAAGCAGTTTTCTCAGGCTCTATGTGACCAAACGGGCTGAAATTTTGGATTAGCGATAAGAATCGTGGTACTAATCAAATTCAGTCACAAAATTTCCACAAAGTTGGATTTTTAGAAAAATCATGATTTTTATGGACGCTAATTTCAGACTTGGGTTCGAACTTTGGAAGCAGTTTTCTCAGGCTCTATGTGACCAAACGGGCTGAAATTTTGGATTAGCGATAAGAATCGTGGTACTAATCAAATTCAGTCACAAAATTTCCATAGAGTTGGATTTTAAGAAAAATCATGATTTTTATGGACGCTAATTTCAACTTGGGTTCGAACTTTGGAAGCAGTTTTCTCAGGCTCTATGTGACCAAACTGAGAAAAATCATGATTTTTATGTACGCTAATTTTACACTTGTTTCGAACTTTGGAAACAGTTTTCTCAGGCTCTTTGTGACCAAACGGGCTGAAATTTTGGATTAGCGATAAGAATCGTGGTACTAATCAAATTCAGTCACAAAATTTCCATAAAGTTGGATTTTTAGAAAAATCATGATTTTTATGGACGCTAATTTCAGACTTGGGTTCGAATTTTGGAAGCAGTTTTCTCAGGCTCTATGTGACCAAACGGGCTGAAATTTTGGAATAGCGATAAGACGATTCTTACTAACCACGAATGGTACTAATCAAATTCAGTCACAAAAATTCCATAAAGTTGGATTTTTTGAAAAATCATGATTTTTATGGACGCTAATTTCAGACTTGGGTTCGAACTTTGGAAGCAGTTTTCTCAGGCTCTATAAGACCATACGGGCTGAAATTTCGGAACAGCGATAAGAATCATGCTTTAAATCGAAATCAGTCACAAAAATTCCATAAAGTTGGATTTTTTGAAAAATCATGATTTTTATGGACGCTAATTTCAGACTTGGGTTCGAACTTTGGAAGCAGTTTTCTCAGGCTCTATGTGACCAAACGGGCTGAAATTTTGGAATAGTGATAAGAATCATGCTTATAATAGATATCAGTTATTTAATCTTCTTAATGTTTGATTCTTATATAAATCATGTTTTTATGGACGCTAATTTCAGACTTGGGTTCGAACTTTGGAAGCAGTTTTCTCAGGCTCTATGTGACCAAACGGGCTGAAATTTTGGAATAGCGATAAGACGATTCTTACTTACCACGAATGGTACTAATCAAATTCAGTCACAAAAATTCCATAAAGTTGGATTTTTTGAAAAATCATGATTTTTATGGACGTTAATTTCAGACTTGGGTTCGAACTTTGGAAGCAGTTTTCTCAGGCTCTATAAGACCATACGGGCTGAAATTTTGGAATAGTGATAAGAATCATGCTTATAATAGATATCAGTTATTTAATCTTCTTAATGTTTGATTCTTATATAAATCATGTTTTTATGGACGCTAATTTCAGACTTGGGTTCGAACTTTGGAAGCAGTTTTCTCAGGCTCTATGTGACCAAACGGGCTGAAATTTTGGAACAGCGATTAGAATCATGCTTTAAATCGAAATCAGTCATAAAATCTCCATAAAGTTGGATTTTTAGAAAAATCATGATTTTTATGGACGCTAATTTCAGACTTGGGTTCGAACTTTGGAAGCAGTTTTCTCAGGCTCTATAAGACCATACGGGCTGAAATTTCGGAACAGCGATAAGAATCATGCTTTAAATCGAAATCAGTCACAAAAATTCCATAAAGTTGGATTTTTTGAAAAATCATGATTTTTATGGACGCTAATTTCAGACTTGGGTTCGAACTTTGGAAGCAGTTTTCTCAGGCTCTATGTGACCAAACGGGCTGAAATTTTGGAATAGTGATAAGAATCATGCTTATAATAGATATCAGTTATTTAATCTTCTTCATGTTTGATTCTTATATAAATCATGTTTTTATGGACGCTAATTTCAGACTTGGGTTCGAACTTTGGAAGCAGTTTTCTCAGGCTCTATGTGACCAAACGGGCTGAAATTTTGGATTAGCGATAAGAATCGTGGTACTAATCAAATTCAGTCACAAAATTTCCATAAAGTTGGATTTTTAGAAAAATCATGATTTTTATGGACGCTAATTTCAGACTTGGGTTCGAACTTTGGAAGCAGTTTTCTCAGGCTCTATGTGACCAAACGGGCTGAAATTTTGGATTTGCGATAAGAATTGTGGTACAAATCAAATTCAGTCACAAAATTTCCATAAAGTTGGATTTTAAGAAAAATCATGATTTTTATGGACGCTAATTTCAGACTTGGGTTCGAACTTTGGAAGCAGTTTTCTCAGGCTCTATGTGACCAAACGGGCTGAAATTTTGGATTTGCGATAAGAATCGTGGTACAAATCAAATTCAGTCACAAAATTTCCATAAAGTTGGATTTTAAGAAAAATCATGATTTTTATGGACGCTAATTTCAGACTTGGGTTCGAACTTTGGAAGCAGTTTTCTCAGGCTCTATGTGACCGAACTTAGAAAAATCATGATTTTTATGTACGCTAATTTTACACTTGTTTCGAACTTTGGAAACAGTTTTCTCAGGCTCTTTGTGACCAAACGGGCTGAAATTTTGGATTAGCGATAAGAATCGTGGTACTAATCAAATTCAGTCACAAAATTTCCATAAAGTTGGATTTTTAGAAAAATCATGATTTTTATGGACGCTAATTTCAGACTTGGGTTCGAACTTTGGAAGCAGTTTTCTCAGGCTCTATAAGACCATACGGGCTGAAATTTTGGAATAGTGATAAGAATCATGCTTATAATAGATATCAGTTATTTAATCTTCTTAATGTTTGATTCTTATATAAATCATGTTTTTATGGACGCTAATTTCAGACTTGGGTTCGAACTTTGGAAGCAGTTTTCTCAGGCTCTATGGGACCAAACGGGCTGAAATTTTAGAATAGCGGTAAGAATCGTGGTACTAATCAAATTCAGTCACAAAATTTCCATAAAGTTGGATTTTTAGAAAAATCATGATTTTTATGGACGCTTATTTCAGACTTGGGTTCGAACTTTGGAAGCAGTTTTCTCAGGCTCTATGGGACCAAACGGGTTGAAATTTTGGAATAGCGATAAGACGATTCTTACTTACCACGATTGGTACTAATCAAATTCAGTCACAAAATTTCCATAAAGTTGGATTTTTAGAAAAATAATGATTTTTATGGACGCTAATTTCAGACTTGGGTTCAAACTTTGGAAGCAGTTTTCTCAGGCTCTATAGGACCAACTGGGCTGAAATTTTTGAATAGCAATAAGAATCGTGGTACAAATCAAATTCAGTCATAAAATATCCAAAAAGTTTGATTCTTAGAAAAATCATGATTTTTATGGACGCTAATTTCAGACTTGGGTTCGAACTTTGGAAGCAGTTTTCTCAGGCTTTATAGGACCAACTGGGCTGAAATTTTTGAATAGCAATAAGAATCGTGGTTTAAATCAAATTCAGTCACAAAATTACCATAAAGTTGGATTTTTAGAAAAATCATGATTTTTATGGACGCTAATTTCAGACTTGGGTTCGAACTTTGGAAGCAGTTTTCTCAGGCTCTATGTGACCAAACGGGCTGAAATTTTGGAACAGCGATTAGAATCATGCTTTAAATCGAAATCAGTCATAAAATCTCCATAAAGTTGGATTTTTAGAAAAATCATGATTTTTATGGACGCTAATTTCAGACTTGGGTTCGAACTTTGGAAGCAGTTTTCTCAGGCTCTATGTGACCAAACGGGCTGAAATTTTGGATTTGCGATAAGAATCGTGGTACAAATCAAATTCAGTCACAAAATTTCCATAAAGTTGGATTTTAAGAAAAATCATGATTTTTATGGACGCTAATTTCAGACTTGGGTTCGAACTTTGGAAGCAGTTTTCTCAGGCTCTATGTGACCGAACTTAGAAAAATCATGATTTTTATGTACGCTAATTTTACACTTGTTTCGAACTTTGGAAACAGTTTTCTCAGGCTCTTTGTGACCAAACGGGCTGAAATTTTGGATTAGCGATAAGAATCGTGGTACTAATCAAATTCAGTCACAAAATTTCCATAAAGTTGGATTTTTAGAAAAATAATGATTTTTATGGACGCTAATTTCAGACTTGGGTTCGAACTTTGGAAGCAGTTTTCTCAGGCTCTATAAGACCATACGGGCTGAAATTTTGGAATAGTGATAAGAATCATGCTTATAATAGATATCAGTTATTTAATCTTCTTAATGTTTGATTCTTATATAAATCATGTTTTTATGGACGCTAATTTCAGACTTGGGTTCGAACTTTGGAAGCAGTTTTCTCAGGCTCTATGGGACCAAACGGGCTGAAATTTTAGAATAGCGGTAAGAATCGTGGTACTAATCAAATTCAGTCACAAAATTTTCATAAAGTTGGATTTTTAGAAAAATCATGATTTTTATGGACGCTTATTTCAGACTTGGGTTCGAACTTTGGAAGCAGTTTTCTCAGGCTCTATGGGACCAAACGGGTTGAAATTTTGGAATAGCGATAAGACGATTCTTACTTACCACGATTGGTACTAATCAAATTCAGTCACAAAATTTCCATAAAGTTGGATTTTTAGAAAAATAATGATTTTTATGGACGCTAATTTCAGACTTGGGTTCAAACTTTGGAAGCAGTTTTCTCAGGCTCTATAGGACCAACTGGGCTGAAATTTTTGAATAGCAATAAGAATCGTGGTACAAATCAAATTCAGTCATAAAATATCCAAAAAGTTTGATTCTTAGAAAAATCATGATTTTTATGGACGCTAATTTCAGACTTGGGTTCGAACTTTGGAAGCAGTTTTCTCAGGCTTTATAGGACCAACTGGGCTGAAATTTTGGAATAGTGATAAGAATCATGCTTATAATAGATATCAGTTATTTAATCTTCTTAATGTTTGATTCTTATATAAATCATGTTTTTATGGACGCTAATTTCAGACTTGGGTTCGAACTTTGGAAGCAGTTTTCTCAGGCTCTATGGGACCAAACGGGCTGAAATTTTAGAATAGCGGTAAGAATCGTGGTACTAATCAAATTCAGTCACAAAATTTCCATAAAGTTGGATTTTTAGAAAAATCATGATTTTTATGGACGCTTATTTCAGACTTGGGTTCGAACTTTGGAAGCAGTTTTCTCAGGCTCTATGTGACCAAACGGGCTGAAATTTTGGAACAGCGATTAGAATCATGCTTTAAATCGAAATCAGTCATAAAATCTCCATAAAGTTGGATTTTTAGAAAAATCATGATTTTTATGGACGCTAATTTCAGACTTGGGTTCGAACTTTGGAAGCAGTTTTCTCAGGCTCTATGTGACCAAACGGGCTGAAATTTTGGATTTGCGATAAGAATCGTGGTACAAATCAAATTCAGTCACAAAATTTCCATAAAGTTGGATTTTAAGAAAAATCATGATTTTTATGGACGCTAATTTCAGACTTGGGTTCGAACTTTGGAAGCAGTTTTCTCAGGCTCTATGTGACCGAACTTAGAAAAATCATGATTTTTATGTACGCTAATTTTACACTTGTTTCGAACTTTGGAAACAGTTTTCTCAGGCTCTTTGTGACCAAACGGGCTGAAATTTTGGATTAGCGATAAGAATCGTGGTACTAATCAAATTCAGTCACAAAATTTCCATAAAGTTGGATTTTTAGAAAAATAATGATTTTTATGGACGCTAATTTCAGACTTGGGTTCGAACTTTGGAAGCAGTTTTCTCAGGCTCTATAAGACCATACGGGCTGAAATTTTGGAATAGTGATAAGAATCATGCTTATAATAGATATCATTTATTTAATCTTCTTAATGTTTGATTCTTATATAAATCATGTTTTTATGGACGCTAATTTCAGACTTGGGTTCGAACTTTGGAAGCAGTTTTCTCAGGCTCTATGGGACCAAACGGGCTGAAATTTTAGAATAGCGGTAAGAATCGTGGTACTAATCAAATTCAGTCACAAAATTTCCATAAAGTTGGATTTTTAGAAAAATCATGATTTTTATGGACGCTTATTTCAGACTTGGGTTCGAACTTTGGAAGCAGTTTTCTCAGGCTCTATGGGACCAAACGGGTTGAAATTTTGGAATAGCGATAAGACGATTCTTACTTACCACGATTGGTACTAATCAAATTCAGTCACAAAATTTCCATAAAGTTGGATTTTTAGAAAAATAATGATTTTTATGGACGCTAATTTCAGACTTGGGTTCAAACTTTGGAAGCAGTTTTCTCAGGCTCTATAGGACCAACTGGGCTGAAATTTTTGAATAGCAATAAGAATCGTGGTACAAATCAAATTCAGTCATAAAATATCCAAAAAGTTTGATTCTTAGAAAAATCATGATTTTTATGGACGCTAATTTCAGACTTGGGTTCGAACTTTGGAAGCAGTTTTCTCAGGCTTTATAGGACCAACTGGGCTGAAATTTTTGAATAGCAATAAGAATCGTGGTTTAAATCAAATTCAGTCACAAAATTACCATAAAGTTGGATTTTTAGAAAAATCATGATTTTTATGGACGCTAATTTCAGACTTGGGTTCGAACTTTGGAAGCAGTTTTCTCAGGCTCTATGTGACCAAACGGGCTGAAATTTTGGAACAGCGATTAGAATCATGCTTTAAATCGAAATCAGTCATAAAATCTCCATAAAGTTGGATTTTTAGAAAAATCATGATTTTTATGGACGCTAATTTCAGACTTGGGTTCGAACTTTGGAAGCAGTTTTCTCAGGCTCTATGTGACCAAACGGGCTGAAATTTTGGATTTGCGATAAGAATCGTGGTACAAATCAAATTCAGTCACAAAATTTCCATAAAGTTGGATTTTAAGAAAAATCATGATTTTTATGGACGCTAATTTCAGACTTGGGTTCGAACTTTGGAAGCAGTTTTCTCAGGCTCTATGTGACCGAACTTAGAAAAATCATGATTTTTATGTACGCTAATTTTACACTTGTTTCGAACTTTGGAAACAGTTTTCTCAGGCTCTTTGTGACCAAACGGGCTGAAATTTTGGATTAGCGATAAGAATCGTGGTACTAATCAAATTCAGTCACAAAATTTCCATAAAGTTGGATTTTTAGAAAAATAATGATTTTTATGGACGCTAATTTCAGACTTGGGTTCGAACTTTGGAAGCAGTTTTCTCAGGCTCTATAAGACCATACGGGCTGAAATTTTGGAATAGTGATAAGAATCATGCTTATAATAGATATCAGTTATTTAATCTTCTTAATGTTTGATTCTTATATAAATCATGTTTTTATGGACGCTAATTTCAGACTTGGGTTCGAACTTTGGAAGCAGTTTTCTCAGGCTCTATGGGACCAAACGGGTTGAAATTTTGGAATAGCGATAAGACGATTCTTACTTACCACGATTGGTACTAATCAAATTCAGTCACAAAATTTCCATAAAGTTGGATTTTTAGAAAAATAATGATTTTTATGGACGCTAATTTCAGACTTGGGTTCAAACTTTGGAAGCAGTTTTCTCAGGCTCTATAGGACCAACTGGGCTGAAATTTTTGAATAGCAATAAGAATCGTGGTACAAATCAAATTCAGTCATAAAATATCCAAAAAGTTTGATTCTTAGAAAAATCATGATTTTTATGGACGCTAATTTCAGACTTGGGTTCGAACTTTGGAAGCAGTTTTCTCAGGCTTTATAGGACCAACTGGGCTGAAATTTTTGAATAGCAATAAGAATCGTGGTTTAAATCAAATTCAGTCACAAAATTACCATAAAGTTGGATTTTTAGAAAAATCATGATTTTTATGGACGCTAATTTCAGACTTGGGTTCGAACTTTGGAAGCAGTTTTCTCAGGCTCTATGTGACCAAACGGGCTGAAATTTTGGATTAGCGATAAGAATCGTGGTACTAATCAAATTCAGTCAAAAAATTTCCATAAAATTGGATTTTTAGAAAAATCATGATTTTTATGGACCCTAATTTCAGACTTGGATTCGAACTTTGGAAGCAGTTTTCTGAGGCTCTATAGGACCAAGCGGGCTGAAATTTTGGAATAGCGGTAAGAATCGTGGTGCTAATTAAATTCAGTCACAAAATTTCCATAAAGTTGGATTTTAAGAAAAATCATGATTTTTATGGACGCTAATTTCAGACTTGGGTTCGAACTTTGGAAGCAGTTTTCTCAGGCTCTATGGGACCAAACGGGTTGAAATTTTGGAATAGCGATAAGACGATTCTTACTTACCACGATTGGTACTAATCAAATTCAGTCACAAAATTTCCATAAAGTTGGATTTTTAGAAAAATAATGATTTTTATGGACGCTAATTTCAGACTTGGGTTCAAACTTTGGAAGCAGTTTTCTCAGGCTCTATAGGACCAACTGGGCTGAAATTTTTGAATAGCAATAAGAATCGTGGTACAAATCAAATTCAGTCATAAAATATCCAAAAAGTTTGATTCTTAGAAAAATCATGATTTTTATGGACGCTAATTTCAGACTTGGGTTCGAACTTTGGAAGCAGTTTTCTCAGGCTTTATAGGACCAACTGGGCTGAAATTTTTGAATAGCAATAAGAATCGTGGTTTAAATCAAATTCAGTCACAAAATTACCATAAAGTTGGATTTTTAGAAAAATCATGATTTTTATGGACGCTAATTTCAGACTTGGGTTCGAACTTTGGAAGCAGTTTTCTCAGGCTCTATGTGACCAAACGGGCTGAAATTTTGGAACAGCGATTAGAATCATGCTTTAAATCGAAATCAGTCATAAAATCTCCATAAAGTTGGATTTTTAGAAAAATCATGTTTTTATGGACGCTAATTTCAGAGTTGGGTTCGAACTTTGGAAGCAGTTTTCTCAGGCTCTATGTGACCAAACGGACTGAAATTTTGGATTTGCGATAAGAATCGTGGTACAAATCAAATTCAGTCACAAAATTTCCATAAAGTTGGATTTTAAGAAAAATCATGATTTTTATGGACGCTAATTTCAGACTTGGGTTCGAACTTTGGAAGCAGTTTTCTCAGGCTCTATGTGACCAAACGGGCTGAAATTTTGGATTAGCGATAAGAATCGTGGTACTAATCAAATTCAGTCACAAAATTTCCATAAAGTTGGATTTTTAGAAAAATCATGATTTTTATGGACGCTAATTTCAGACTTGGGTTCGAACTTTGGAAGCAGTTTTCTCAGGCTCTATGTGACCAAACGGGCTGAAATTTTGGATTAGCGATAAGAATCGTGGTACTAATCAAATTCAGTCACAAAATTTCCATAAAGTTGGATTTTTAGAAAAATCATGATTTTTATGGACGCTAATTTCAGACTTGGGTTCGAATTTTGGAAGCAGTTTTCTCAGGCTCTATGTGACCAAACGGGCTGAAATTTTGGAATAGCGATAAGACGATTCTTACTTACCACGAATGGTACTAATCAAATTCAGTCACAAAAATTCCATAAAGTTGGATATTTTGAAAAATCATGATTTTTATGGACGCTAATTTCAGACTTGGGTTCGAACTTTGGAAGCAGTTTTCTCAGGCTCTATAAGACCATACGGGCTGAAATTTCGGAACAGCGATAAGAATCATGCTTTAAATCGAAATCAGTCACAAAAATTCCATAAAGTTGGATTTTTTGAAAAATCATGATTTTTATGGACGCTAATTTCAGACTTGGGTTCGAACTTTGGAAGCAGTTTTCTCAGGCTCTATGTGACCAAACGGGCTGAAATTTTGGAATAGTGATAAGAATCATGCTTATAATAGATATCAGTTATTTAATCTTCTTAATGTTTGATTCTTATATAAATCATGTTTTTATGGACGCTAATTTCAGACTTGGGTTCGAACTTTGGAAGCAGTTTTCTCAGGCTCTATGTGACCAAACGGGCTGAAATTTTGGAATAGCGATAAGACGATTCTTACTTACCACGAATGGTACTAATCAAATTCAGTCACAAAAATTCCATAAAGTTGGATTTTTTGAAAAATCATGATTTTTATGGACGTTAATTTCAGACTTGGGTTCGAACTTTGGAAGCAGTTTTCTCAGGCTCTATAAGACCATACGGGCTGAAATTTTGGAATAGTGATAAGAATCATGCTTATAATAGATATCAGTTATTTAATCTTCTTCATGTTTGATTCTTATATAAATCATGTTTTTATGGACGCTAATTTCAGACTTGGGTTCGAACTTTGGAAGCAGTTTTCTCAGGCTCTATGTGACCAAACGGGCTGAAATTTTGGATTAGCGATAAGAATCGTGGTACTAATCAAATTCAGTCACAAAATTTCCATAAAGTTGGATTTTAAGAAAAATCATGATTTTTATGGACGCTAATTTCAGACTTGGGTTCGAACTTTGGAAGCAGTTTTCTCAGGCTCTATGTGACCAAACGGGCTGAAATTTTGGATTTGCGATAAGAATCGTGGTACAAATCAAATTCAGTCACAAAATTTCCATAAAGTTGGATTTTAAGAAAAATCATGATTTTTATGGACGCTAATTTCAGACTTGGGTTCGAACTTTGGAAGCAGTTTTCTCAGGCTCTATGTGACCGAACTTAGAAAAATCATGATTTTTATGTACGCTAATTTTACACTTGTTTCGAACTTTGGAAGCAGTTTTCTCAGGCTCTATGTGACCAAACGGGCTGAAATTTTGGATTAGCGATAAGAATCGTGGTACTAATCAAATTCAGTCACAAAATTTCCATAAAGTTGGATTTTTAGAAAAATCATGATTTTTATGGACGCTAATTTCAGACTTGGGTTCGAACTTTGGAAGCAGTTTTCTCAGGCTCTATAAGACCATACGGGCTGAAATTTTGGAATAGTGATAAGAATCATGCTTATAATAGATATCAGTTATTTAATCTTCTTAATGTTTGATTCTTATATAAATCATGTTTTTATGGACGCTAATTTCAGACTTGGGTTCGAACTTTGGAAGCAGTTTTCTCAGGCTCTATGGGACCAAACGGGCTGAAATTTTAGAATAGCGGTAAGAATCGTGGTACTAATCAAATTCAGTCACAAAATTTCCATAAAGTTGGATTTTTAGAAAAATCATGATTTTTATGGACGCTTATTTCAGACTTGGGTTCGAACTTTGGAAGCAGTTTTCTCAGGCTCTATGGGACCAAACGGGTTGAAATTTTGGAATAGCGATAAGACGATTCTTACTTACCACGATTGGTACTAATCAAATTCAGTCACAAAATTTCCATAAAGTTGGATTTTTAGAAAAATAATGATTTTTATGGACGCTAATTTCAGACTTGGGTTCAAACTTTGGAAGCAGTTTTCTCAGGCTCTATAGGACCAACTGGGCTGAAATTTTTGAATAGCAATAAGAATCGTGGTACAAATCAAATTCAGTCATAAAATATCCAAAAAGTTTGATTCTTAGAAAAATCATGATTTTTATGGACGCTAATTTCAGACTTGGGTTCGAACTTTGGAAGCAGTTTTCTCAGGCTTTATAGGACCAACTGGGCTGAAATTTTTGAATAGCAATAAGAATCGTGGTTTAAATCAAATTCAGTCACAAAATTACCATAAAGTTGGATTTTTAGAAAAATCATGATTTTTATGGACGCTAATTTCAGACTTGGGTTCGAACTTTGGAAGCAGTTTTCTCAGGCTCTATGTGACCAAACGGGCTGAAATTTTGGAACAGCGATTAGAATCATGCTTTAAATCGAAATCAGTCATAAAATCTCCATAAAGTTGGATTTTTAGAAAAATCATGATTTTTATGGACGCTAATTTCAGACTTGGGTTCGAACTTTGGAAGCAGTTTTCTCAGGCTCTATGTGACCAAACGGGCTGAAATTTTGGATTAGCGATAAGAATCGTGGTACTAATCAAATTCAGTCACAAAATTTCCATAAAGTTGGATTTTTAGAAAAATCATGATTTTTATGGACGCAAATTTCAGACTTGGGTTCGAACTTTGGAAGCAGTTTTCTCAGGCTCTATGTGACCAAACGGGCTGAAATTTTGGAACAGCGATTAGAATCATGCTTTAAATCGAAATCAGTCATAAAATCTCCATAAAGTTGGATTTTTAGAAAAATCATGATTTTTATGGACGCTAATTTCAGACTTGGGTTCGAACGTTGGAAGCAGTTTTCTCAGGCTCTATGTGACCAAACGGGCTGAAATTTTGCCACAGCGATAAGAATCGTGGTACAAATCAAATTCAGTCACAAAATTTCCATAAAGTTGGATTTTAAGAAAAATCATGATTTTAATGGACGCTAATTTCAGACTTGGGTTCGAACTTTGGAAGCAGTTTTCTCAGGCTCTATGTGACCAAACGGGCTGAAATTTTGGATTAGCGATAAGAATCGTGGTACTCATCAAATTCAACCACAAAATTTCCATAAAGTTTGATTCTTAGAAAAATCATGATTTTTATGGACGCTAATTTCAGACTTGGGTTCGAACTTTGGAAGCAGTTTTCTCAGGCTCTATAGGACCAACTGGGCTGAAATTTTTGAATAGCAATAAGAATCGTGGTACAAATCAAATTCAGTCACAAAATTACCATAAAGTTGGATTTTTAGAAAAATCATGATTTTTATGGACGCTAATTTCAGACTTGGGTTCGAACTTTGGAAGCAGTTTTCTCAGGCTCTATGTGACCAAACGGGCTGAAATTTTTGAATAGCGATAAGAATCGTGGTACAAATCAAATTCAGTCACAAAATTTCCATAAAGTTGGATTTTAAGAAAAATCATGATTTTAATGGACGCTAATTTCAGACTTGGGTTCGAACTTTGGAAGCAGTTTTCTCAGGCTCTATGTGACCAAACGGGCTGAAATTTTGGATTAGCGATAAGAATCGTGGTACTAATCAAATTCAGTCACAAAATTTCCATAAAGTTGGATTTTAAGAAAAATCGTGATTTTTATGGACGCTAATTTCAGACTTGGGTTTGAACTTTGGAAGCAGTTTTCTCAGGCTCTATGGGACAAAACCTGCTGAAATTTTGGATTAGCGATAAGAATCGTGGTACTAATCAAATTCAGTCACAAAATTTCCATAAAGTTGGATTTTTAGAAAAATCATGATTTTTATGGACGCAAATTTCAGACTTGGGTTCGAACTTTGGAAGCAGTTTTCTCAGGCTCTATGTGACCAAACGGGCTGAAATTTTGGAACAGCGATTAGAATCATGCTTTAAATCGAAATCAGTCATAAAATCTCCATAAAGTTGGATTTTTAGAAAAATCATGATTTTTATGGACGCTAATTTCAGACTTGGGTTCGAACGTTGGAAGCAGTTTTCTCAGGCTCTATGTGACCAAACGGGCTGAAATTTTGCCACAGCGATAAGAATCGTGGTACAAATCAAATTCAGTCACAAAATTTCCATAAAGTTGGATTTTAAGAAAAATCATGATTTTAATGGACGCTAATTTCAGACTTGGGTTCGAACTTTGGAAGCAGTTTTCTCAGGCTCTATAGGACCAACTGGGCTGAAATTTTTGAATAGCAATAAGAATCGTGGTACAAATCAAATTCAGTCACAAAATTACCATAAAGTTGGATTTTTAGAAAAATCATGATTTTTATGGACGCTAATTTCAGACTTGGGTTCGAACTTTGGAAGCAGTTTTCTCAGGCTCTATGTGACCAAACGGGCTGAAATTTTTGAATAGCGATAAGAATCGTGGTACAAATCAAATTCAGTCACAAAATTTCCATAAAGTTGGATTTTAAGAAAAATCATGATTTTAATGGACGCTAATTTCAGACTTGGGTTCGAACTTTGGAAGCAGTTTTCTCAGGCTCTATGTGGCCAAACTTAGAAAAATCATGATTTTTATGGACGCTAATTTTACACTTGTTTCGAACTTTGGAAGCAGTTTTCTCAGGCTCTTTGTGACCAAACGGGCTGAAATTTTGGAACAGCGATTAGAATCATGCTTTAAATCGAAAGCAGTCATAAAATCTCCATTTAGTTGGATTTTAAGAAAAATTATGATTTTTATGGACGCTAATTTCAGACTTGGATTCGAACTTTGGAAGCAGTTTTCTGAGGCTCTATAGGACCAAACGGGCTGAAATTTCGGAATAGCGGTAAGAATCGTGGTACTAATCAAATTCAGTCACAAAATTTCCATAAAGTTGGAATTTTAGAAAAATCATGATTTTTATGGTCGGTAATTTCAGACTTGGGTTCGAACTTTGGAAGCAGTTTTCTCAGGCTCTATGTGACCAAACGGGCTGAAATTTTGGAATAGTGATAAGAATCATGCTTATAATAGATATCAGTTATTTAATCTTCTTCATGTTTGATTCTTATATAAATCATGTTTTTATGGACGCTAATTTCAGACTTGGGTTCGAACTTTGGAAGCAGTTTTCTCAGGCTCTATGTGACCAAACGGACTGAAATTTTGGATTTGCGATAAGAATCGTGGTACAAATCAAATTCAGTCACAAAATTTCCATAAAGTTGGATTTTAAGAAAAATCATGATTTTTATGGACGCTAATTTCAGACTTGGGTTCGAACTTTGGAAGCAGTTTTCTCAGGCTCTATGTGACCAAACTTAGAAAAATCATGATTTTTATGGACGCTAATTTTACACTTGTTTCGAACTTTGGAAGCAGTTTTCTCAGGCTCTTTGTGACCAAACGGGCTGAAATTTTGGAACAGCGATAAGAATCATGCTTTTAATCGAAAGCAGTCATAAAATCTCCATTAAGTTGGATTTTTAGAAAAATTATGATTTTTATGGACGCTAATTTCAGACTTGGATTCGAACTTTGGAAGCAGTTTTCTGAGGCTCTATAGGACCAAACGGGCTGAAATTTTGGAATAGCGGTAAGAATCGTGGTACTAATCAAATTCAGTCACAAAATTACCATAAAGTTGGATTTTTAGAAAAATCATGATTTTTATGGACGCTAATTTAAGACTTGGGTTCGAACTTTGGAAGCAGTTTTCTCAGGCTCTATGTGACCAAACGGGCTGAAATTTTGGAACAGCGATAAGAATCGTGGTACAAATCAAATTCAGTCACAAAATTTCCATAAAGTTGGATTTTAAGAAAAATCATGATTTTTATGGACGCTAATTTCAGACTTGGGTTCGAACTTTGGAAGCAGTTTTCTCAGGCTCTATGTGACCAAACTTAGAAAAATCATGATTTTTATGGACGCTAATTTTACACTTGTTTCGAACTTTGGAAGCAGTTTTCTCAGGCTCTTTGTGACCAAACGGGCTGAAATTTTGGAACAGCGATTAGAATCATGCTTTAAATCGAAATCAGTCATAAAATATCCAAAAAGTTTGATTCTTAGAAAAATCATGATTTTTATGGACGCTAATTTCAGACTTGGGTTCGAACTTTGGAAGCAGTTTTCTCAGGCTCTATAGGACCAACTGGGCTGAAATTTTTGAATAGCAATAAGAATCGTGGTACAAATCAAATTCAGTCACAAAATTACCATAAAATTGGATTTTTAGAAAAATCATGATTTTTATGGACGCTAATTTCAGACTTGGGTTCGAACTTTGGAAGCAGTTTTCTCAGGCTCTATGTGACCAAACGGGCTGAAATTTTGGAATAGCGATAAGACGATTCTTACTTACCACGAATGGTACTAATCAAATTCAGTCACAAAAATTCCATAAAGTTGGATTTTTTGAAAAATCATGATTTTTATGGACGCTAATTTCAGACTTGGGTTCGAACTTTGGAAGCAGTTTTCTCAGGCTCTATAAGACCATACGGGCTGAAATTTTGGAACAGCGATTAGAATCATGCTTTAAATCGAAATCAGTCATAAAATCTCCATTAAGTTGGATTTTTAGAAAAATTATGATTTTTATGGACGCTAATTTCAGACTTAGATTCGAACTTTGGAAGCAGTTTTCTGAGGCTCTATAGGACCAAACGGGCTGAAATTTTGGAATAGCGGTAAGAATCGTGGTACTAATCAAATTCACCCACAAAATTTCCATAAAGTTGGATTTTTAGAAAAATCATGATTTTTATGGACGCTAATTTCAGACTTGGGTTCGAACTTTGGAAGCAGTTTTCTCAGGCTCTATGGGACCAAACGGGTTGAAATTTTGGAATAGCGATAAGACAATTCTTACTTACCACGATTGGTACTAATCAAATTCAGTCACAAAATTTCCATAAAGTTGGATTTTTAGAAAAATAATGATTTTTATGGACGCTAATTTCAGACTTGGGTTCGAACTTTGGAAGCAGTTTTCTCAGGCTCTATGAGACCATACGGGCTGAAATTTTGGAACAGCGATTAGAATCATGCTTTAAATCGAAATCATTCATAAAATCTTGGTACTAATCAAATTCAGTCACAAAATTTCCATAAAGTTGGATTTTTTGAAAAATCATGATTTTTATGGACGCTAATTTCAGACTTGGGTTTGAACTTTGGAAGCAGTTTTCTCAGGCTCTATGTGACCAAACGGGCTGAAATTTTGAAACAGCGATAAGAATCGTGGTACAAATCAAATTCAGTCACAAAATTTCCATAAAGTTGGATTTTAAGAAAAATCATGATTTTTATGGACGCTCATTTCAGACTTGGGTTCGAACTTTGGAAGCAGTTTTCTCAGGCTCTATGTGACCAAACGGGCTGAAATTTTGGATTTGCGATAAGAATCGTGGTACAAATCAAATTCAGTCACAAAATTTCCATAAAGTTGGATTTTAAGAAAAATCATGACTTTTATGGACGCTAATTTCAGACTTGGGTTCGAACTTTGGAAGCAGTTTTCTCAGGCTCTATGTGACCAAACTTAGAAAAATCATGATTTTTATGGACGCTAATTTTACACTTGTTTCGAACTTTGGAAGCAGTTTTCTCAGGCTCTTTGTGACCAAACGGGCTGAAATTTTGGATTAGCGATAAGAATCGTGGTACTAATCAAATTCAGTCACAAAATTTCCATAAAGTTGGATTTTTAGAAAAATCATGATTTTTATGGACGCTAATTTCAGACTTGGGTTCGAACTTTGGAAGCAGTTTTCTCAGGCTCTATGTGACCAAACGGGCTGAAATTTTGGAATATCTATTAGACGATTCTTCTGGAAAACGGTAAGAATCGTGGTACTAATCAAATTGAGTCACAAAATATCCAAAAAGTTTGATTCTTAGAAAAATCATGATTTTTATGGACGCTAATTTCAGACTTGGGTTCGAACTTTGGAAGCAGTTTTCTGAGACTCTATAGGACCAAACGGGCTGAAATTTTTGAATAGCGATAAGAATCGTGGTACAAATCAAATTCAGTCACAAAATTACCATAAAGTTGGATTTTTAGAAAAATCATGATTTTTATGGACGCTAATTTCAGACTTGGGTTCGAACTTTGGAAGCAGTTTTCTCAGACTCTATGTGACCAAACGGGCTGAAATTTTGGATTTGCGATAAGAATCGTGGTACAAATCAAATTCAGTCACAAAATTTCCATAAAGTTGGATTTTTAGAAAAATCATGATTTTTATGGACGCTAATTTCAGACTTGGGTTCGAACTTTGGAAGCAGTTTTTTCAGGCTCTATGTGACCAAACAGGCTGGAATTTTGGATTTGCGATAAGAATCGTGGTACAAATCAAATTCAGTCACAAAATTTCCATAAAGTTGGATTTTAAGAAAAATCATGATTTTTATGGACGCTAATTTCAGACTTGGGTTCGAACTTTGGAAGCAGTTTTCTCAGGCTCTATGTGACCAAACTTAGACAAATAATGATTTTTATGTACGCTAATTTTAAACTTGTTTCGAACTTTGGAAACAGTTTTCTCAGGCTCTTTGTGACCAAACGGGCTGAAATTTTGGATTAGCGATAAGAATCGTGGTACTAATCAAATTCAGTCACAAAATTTCCATAAAGTTGGATTTTTAGAAAAATCATGATTTTTATGGACGCTAATTTCAGACTTGGGTTCGAACTTTGGAAGCAGTTTTCTCAGGCTCTATGTGACCAAACGGGCTGAAATTTTGGAATAGCGATAAGACGATTCTTACTTACCACGAATGGTACTAATCAAATTCAGTCACAAAAATTCCATAAAGTTGGATTTTTTGAAAAATCATGATTTTTATGGACGCTAATTTCAGACTTGGGTTCGAACTTTGGAAGCAGTTTTCTCAGGCTCTATAAGACCATACGGGCTGAAATTTTGGAACAGCGATTAGAATCATGCTTTAAATCGAAATCAGTCATAAAATCTCCATTAAGTTGGATTTTTAGAAAAATTATGATTTTTATGGACGCTAATTTCAGACTTAGATTCGAACTTTGGAAGCAGTTTTCTGAGGCTCTATAGGACCAAACGGGCTGAAATTTTGGAATAGCGGTAAGAATCGTGGTACTAATCAAATTCACCCACAAAATTTCCATAAAATTGGATTTTTAGAAAAATCATGATTTTTATGGACGCTAATTTCAGACTTGGGTTCGAACTTTGGAAGCAGTTTTCTCAGGCTCTATGGGACCAAACGGGTTGAAATTTTGGAATAGCGATAAGACGATTCTTACTTACCACGATTGGTACTAATCAAATTCAGTCACAAAATTTCCATAAAGTTGGATTTTTAGAAAAATAATGATTTTTATGGACGCTAATTTCAGACTTGGGTTCGAACTTTGGAAGCAGTTTTCTCAGGCTCTATGAGACCATACGGGCTGAAATTTTGGAACAGCGATTAGAATCATGCTTTAAATCGAAATCATTCATAAAATCTTGGTACTAATCAAATTCAGTCACAAAATTTCCATAAAGTTGGATTTTTTGAAAAATCATGATTTTTATGGACGCTAATTTCAGACTTGGGTTTGAACTTTGGAAGCAGTTTTCTCAGGCTCTATGTGACCAAACGGGCTGAAATTTTGGAACAGCGATAAGAATCGTGGTACAAATCAAATTCAGTCACAAAATTTCCATAAAGTTGGATTTTAAGAAAAATCATGATTTTTATGGACGCTAATTTCAGACTTGGGTTCGAACTTTGGAAGCAGTTTTCTCAGGCTCTATGTGACCAAACGGGCTGAAATTTTGGATTTGCGATAAGAATCGTGGTACAAATCAAATTCAGTCACAAAATTTCCATAAAGTTGGATTTTTAGAAAAATCATGATTTTTATGGACGCTAATTTCAGACTTGGGTTCGAACTTTGGAAGCAGTTTTTTCAGGCTCTATGTGACCAAACAGGCTGGAATTTTGGATTTGCGATAAGAATCGTGGTACAAATCAAATTCAGTCACAAAATTTCCATAAAGTTGGATTTTAAGAAAAATCATGATTTTTATGGACGCTAATTTCAGACTTGGGTTCGAACTTTGGAAGCAGTTTTCTCAGGCTCTATGTGACCAAACTTAGACAAATAATGATTTTTATGTACGCTAATTTTAAACTTGTTTCGAACTTTGGAAACAGTTTTCTCAGGCTCTTTGTGACCAAACGGGCTGAAATTTTGGATTAGCGATAAGAATCGTGGTACTAATCAAATTCAGTCACAAAATTTCCATAAAGTTGGATTTTTAGAAAAATCATGATTTTTATGGACGCTAATTTCAGACTTGGGTTCGAACTTTGGAAGCAGTTTTCTCAGGCTCTATGTGACCAAACGGGCTGAAATTTTGGAATAGCGATAAGACGATTCTTACTTACCACGAATGGTACTAATCAAATTCAGTCACAAAAATTCCATAAAGTTGGATTTTTTGAAAAATCATGATTTTTATGGACGCTAATTTCAGATTTGGGTTCGAACTTTGGAAGCAGTTTTCTCAGGCTCTATAAGACCATACGGGCTGAAATTTTGGAACAGCGATTAGAATCATGCTTTAAATCGAAATCAGTCATAAAATCTCCATTAAGTTGGATTTTTAGAAAAATTATGATTTTTATGGACGCTAATTTCAGACTTAGATTCGAACTTTGGAAGCAGTTTTCTGAGGCTCTATAGGACCAAACGGGCTGAAATTTTGGAATAGCGGTAAGAATCGTGGTACTAATCAAATTCACCCACAAAATTTCCATAAAATTGGATTTTTAGAAAAATCATGATTTTTATGGACGCTAATTTCAGACTTGGGTTCGAACTTTGGAAGCAGTTTTCTCAGGCTCTATGGGACCAAACGGGTTGAAATTTTGGAATAGAGATAAGACGATTCTTACTTACCACGATTGGTACTAATCAAATTCAGTCACAAAATTTCCATAAAGTTGGATTTTTAGAAAAATAATGATTTTTATGGACGCTAATTTCAGACTTGGGTTCGAACTTTGGAAGCAGTTTTCTCAGGCTCTATGAGACCATACGGGCTGAAATTTTGGAACAGCGATTAGAATCATGCTTTAAATCGAAATCATTCATAAAATCTTGGTACTAATCAAATTCAGTCACAAAATTTCCATAAAGTTGGATTTTTTGAAAAATCATGATTTTTATGGACGCTAATTTCAGACTTGGGTTTGAACTTTGGAAGCAGTTTTCTCAGGCTCTATGTGACCAAACGGGCTGAAATTTTGGAACAGCGATAAGAATCGTGGTACAAATCAAATTCAGTCACAAAATTTCCATAAAGTTGGATTTTAAGAAAAATCATGATTTTTATGGACGCTAATTTCAGACTTGGGTTCGAACTTTGGAAGCAGTTTTCTCAGGCTCTATGGGACAAAACGGGCTGAAATTTTGGATAACGGTAAGAATCGTGGTACTAATCAAATTGAGTCACAAAATTTCCATAAAGTTGGATTTTTAGAAAAATCATGATTTTTTTGGACGCTAATTTCAAACTTGGGTTCGAACTTTGGAAGCAGTTTTCTCAGGCTCTATGTGACCAAACGGGCTGAAATTTTGGATTTGCGATAAGAATCGTGGTACAAATCAAATTCAGTCACAAAATTTCCATAAAGTTGGATTTTAAGAAAAATCATGACTTTTATGGACGCTAATTTCAGACTTGGGTTCGAACTTTGGAAGCAGTTTTCTCAGGCTCTATATGACCAAACTTAGAAAAATCATGATTTTTATGGACGCTAATTTTACACTTGTTTCGAACTTTGGAAGCAGTTTTCTCAGGCTCTTTGTGACCAAACGGGCTGAAATTTTGGATTAGCGATAAGAATAGTGGTACTAATCAAATTCAGTCACAAAATTTCCATAAAGTTGGATTTTTAGAAAAATCATGATTTTTATGGACGCTAATTTCAGACTTGGGTTCGAACTTTGGAAGCAGTTTTCTCAGGCTCTATGTGACCTTCCAAAACTGCTTCCAAAGTTCGATCCCAAGTTTGAAATTAGCGTCCATAAAAATCATGATTTTTCTAAAAATCCAACTTTATGGAAATTTTGTGACTGAATTTGATTAGTACCACGATTCTTACCGCTATTCCAAAATTTCAGCAGGTTTTGTCCCATAGAGCCTGAGAAAACTGCTTCCAAAATTCAAACCCAAGTCTGAAATTAGCGTCCATAAAAATCATGATTTTTCTAAAAATCCAACTTTAAGGTAATTTTGTGACTGA
Organism: Hesperophylax consimilis; assembly: GCF_061612785.1. Classification (NCBI taxonomy): domain Eukaryota; kingdom Metazoa; phylum Arthropoda; class Insecta; order Trichoptera; family Limnephilidae; genus Hesperophylax; species Hesperophylax consimilis. The sequence goes on from NW_028301282.1 coordinate 237,672, forward strand.
ATTTGATTTGTACCACGATTCTTATCGCTTTTCAAAAATTTCAGCCCGTTTGGTCCTATAGAGCCTGAGAAAACTGCTTCCAAAGTTCGAACCCAAGTCTGAAATTAGCGTCCATAAAAATCATGATTTTTCTAAAAATCCAACTTTATGGAAATTTTGTGACTGAATTTGATTAGTACCACGATTCTTATCGCTAATCCAAAATTTCAGCCCGTTTGGTCACATAGAGCCTGAGAAAACTGCTTCCAAAGTTCGAACCCAAGTCTGAAATTAGCGTCCATAAAAATCATGATTTTTCTAAAAATCCAACTTTATGGAAATTTTGTGACTGAATTTGATTAGTACCACTATTCTTATCGCTAATCCAAAATTTCAGCCCGTTTGGTCACAAAGAGCCTGAGAAAACTGCTTCCAAAGTTCGAAACAAGTGTAAAATTAGCGTCCATAAAAATCATGATTTTTCTAAGTTTGGTCATATAGAGCCTGAGAAAACTGCTTCCAAAGTTCGAACCCAAGTCTGAAATTAGCGTCCATAAAAGTCATGATTTTTCTTAAAATCCAACTTTATGGAAATTTTGTGACTGAATTTGATTTGTACCACGATTCTTATCGCAAATCCAAAATTTCAGCCCGTTTGGTCACATGGAGCCTGAGAAAACTGCTTCCAAAGTTCGAACCCAAGTCTGAAATTAGCGTCCATAAAAATCATGATTTTTCTTAAAATCCAACAGTACCACGATTCTTATCGCTAATCCAAAATTTCAGCCCGTTTGGTCACATAGAGCCTGAGAAAACTGCTTCCAAAGTTCGAACCCAAGTCTGAAATTAGCGTCCATAAAAGTCATGATTTTTCTTAAAATCCAACTTTACGGAAATTTTGTGACTGAATTTGATTTGTACCACGATTTTTATCGCAAATCCAAAATTTCAGCCCGTTTGGTCACATAGAGCCTGAGAAAACTGCTTCCAAAGTTCGAACCCAAGTCTGAAATTAGCGTCCATAAAAATCATGATTTTTCTAAAAATCCAACAGTACCACGATTCTTATCGCTAATCCAAAATTTCAGCCCGTTTGGTCACATAGAGCCTGAGAAAACTGCTTCCAAAGTTCGAACCCAAGTCTGAAATTAGCGTCCATTAAAATCATGAATTTTCTTAAAATCCAACTTTATGGAAATTTTGTGACTGAATTTGATTTGTACCACGATTCTTATCGCTATTCAAAAATTTCAGCCCGTTTGGTCACATAGAGCCTGAGAAAACTACTTCCAAAGTTCGAACCCAAGTCTGAAATTAGCGTCCATAAAAATCATGATTTTTCAAAAAATCCAACTTTATGGAAATTTTGTGACTGAATATGATTAGTACCAATCGTGGTTAGTAAGAATCGTCTTATCGATATTCCAAAATTTCAGCCCGTTTGGTCACATAGAGCCTGAGAAAACTGCTTCCAAAGTTCGAACCCAAGTCTGAAATTAGCGTCCATAAAAATCATGATTTTTCTAAAAATCCAACTTTATGGAAATTTTGTGACTGAATTTGATTAGTACTACGATTCTTATCGCTAATCCAAAATTTCAGCAGGTTTTGTCCTATAGAGCCTGAGAAAACTGCTTCCAAAGTTCAAACCCAAGTCTGAAATTAGCGTCCATAAAAATCATGATTTTTCTAAAAATCCAACTTAATGGAGATTTTGTGACTGAATTTGATTTGTACCACGATTCTTATCGCTATTCAAAAATTTCAGCCCGTATGGTCTTATAGAGCCTGAGAAAACTGCTTCCAAAGTTCGAACCCAAGTCTGAAATTAGCGTCCATAAAAATCATGATTTTTCTAAGAATCAAACTTTTTGGATATTTTATGACTGATTTCGATTTAAAGCATGATTCTAATCGCTAATCCAAAATTTCAGCCCATTTGGTCACATAGAGCCTGAGAAAACTGCTTCCAAAGTTCGAACCCAAGTTTGAAATTAGCGTCCATAAAAATCATGATTTTTCAAAAAATCCAACTTTATGCAAATTTTGTGACTGAATTTGATTAGTACCACGATTCTTACCGCTATTCCAAAATTTCAGCAGGTTTTGTCCCATAGAGCCTGAGAAAACTGTTTCCAAAGTTCAAACCCAAGTCTGAAATTAGCGTCCATAAAAATCATGATTTTTCTAAAAATCCAACTTTATGGTAATTTTGTGACTGAATTTGATTTGTACCACGATTCTTATCGCTATTCAAAAATTTCAGCCCGTTTGGTCCTATAAAGCCTGAGAAAACTGCTTCCAAAGTTCGAACCCAAGTCTGAAATTAGCGTCCATAAAAATCATGATTTTTCTAAGAATCAAACTTTTTGGATATTTTATGACTGATTTCGATTTAAAGCATGATTCTAATCGCTGTTCCAAAATTTCAGCCCGTTTGGTCACATAGAGCCTGAGAAAACTGCTTCCAAAGTTCGAACCCAAGTCTGAAATTAGCGTCCATAAAAATCATGATTTTTCTAAAAATCCAACTTTATGGTAATTTTGTGACTGAATTTGATTTGTACCACGATTCTTATTTCCATTCAAAAATTTCAGCCCGTTTGGTCCTATAGAGACTGAGAAAACTGCTTCCAAAGTTCGAACCCAAGTCTGAAATTAGCGTCCATAAAAATCATGATTTTTCTAAGAATCAAATTTTTTGGATATTTTATGACTGATTTCGATTTAAAGCATGATTCTAATCGCTAATCCAAAATTTCAGCCCGTTTGGTCACCTAGAGCCTGAGAAAACAGCTTCCAAAGTTCGAACCCAAGTTTGAAATTAGCGTCCAAAAAAATCATGATTTTTCTAAAAATCCAACTTTATGGAAATTTTGTGACTCAATTTGATTAGTACCACGATTCTTACCGTTTTCCAAAATTTCAGCCCGTTTTGTCCCATAGAGCCTGAGAAAACTGCTTCCAAAGTTCGAACCCAAGTCTGAAATTAGCGTCCATAAAAATCATGATTTTTCAAAAAAATCCAACTTTATGGAAATTTTGTGACTGAATTTGATTTGTACCAATCGTGGTAAGTAAGAATCGTCTTATCGCTATTCAAAAATTTCACCCCGTTTGGTCCTATAGAGCCTGAGAAAACTGCTTCCAAAGTTCGAACCCAAGTCTGAAATTAGCGTCCATAAAAATCATGATTTTTCTAAGAATCAAACTTTTTGGATATTTTATGACTGATTTCGATTTAAAGCATGATTCTAATCGCTAATCCAAAATTTCAGCCCGTTTAGTCACATAGAGCCTGAGAAAACTGCTTCCAAAGTTCAAACCCAAGTCTGAAATTAGCGTCCATAAAAATCATGATTTTTCTAAAAATCCAACTTTATGGTAATTTTGTGACTGAATTTGATTTGTACCACGATTCTTATCGCTATTCAAAAATTTCAGCCCGTTTGGTCCTATAGAGCCTGAGAAAACTGCTTCCAAAGTTCGAACCCAAGTCTGAAATTAGCGTCCATAAAAATCATGATTTTTCTAAGAATCACACTTTTTGGATATTTTATGACTGATTTCGATTTAAAGCATGATTCTTATCGCTAATCCAAAATTTCAGCCCGTTTGGTCACATAGAGCCTGAGAAAACTGCTTCCAAAGTTCAAACCCAAGTCTGAAATTAGCGTCCATAAAAATCATGATTTTTCTAAAAATCCAACTTTATGGAAATTTTGTGACTGAATTTGATTAGTACCACGATTCTTACCGCTATTCCAAAATTACAGCCCGTTTTGTCCCATAGAGCCTGAGAAAACTGCTTCCAAAGTTCGAACCCAAGTCTGAAATAAGCGTCCATAAAAATCATGATTTTTCAAAAAATCCAACTTTATGGAAATTTTGTGACTGAATTTGATTAGTACCAATCGTGGTAAGTAAGAATCGTCTTATCGCTATTCAAAAATTTCAGCCCGTTTGGTCCTATAGGGCCTCAGAAAACTGCTTCCAAAGTTCGAACCCATGACTGAAATTAGCGTCCATAAAAATCATGATTTTTCTAAAAATTCAACTTAATGGAGATTTTATGACTGATTTCGATTTAAAGCATGATTCTAATAGCTGTTCCAAAATTTCAGCCCGTATGGTCTTATAGAGCATGAGAAAACTGCTTCCAAAGTTCGAACCCAAGTCTGAAATTAGCGTCCATAAAAATCATGATTTTTCTTAAAATCCAACTTTATGGTAATTTTGTGACTGAATTTGATTTGTACCACGATTCTTATCGCTATTCAAAAATTTCAGCCCGTTTGGTCCTATAGAGCCTCAGAAAACTGCTTCCAAAGTTCGAACCCAAGTCTGAAATTAGCGTCCATAAAAATCATGATTTTTCTAAGAATCAAACTTTTTGGATATTTTATGACTGATTTCGATTTAAAGCATGATTCTAATCGCTAATCCAAAATTTCAGCCCGTTTAGTCACATAGAGCCTGAGAAAACTGCTTCCAAAGTTCGAACCCAAGTCTGAAATTAGCGTCCATAAAAATCATGATTTTTCAAAAAATCCAACTTTATGGAAATTTTGTGACTGAATTTGATTAGTACCACGATTCTTACCGCTATTCCAAAATTTCAGCAGGTTTTGTCCCATAGAGCCTGAGAAAACTGCTTCCAAAGTTCAAACCCAAGTCTGAAATTAGCGTCCATAAAAATCATGATTTTTCTAAAAATCCAACTTTATGGTAATTTTGTGACTGAATTTGATTTGTACCACGATTCTTATCGCTATTCAAAAATTTCAGCCCGTTTGGTCCTATAAAGCCTGAGAAAACTGCTTCCAAAGTTCGAACCCAAGTCTGAAATTAGCGTCCATAAAAATCATAATTTTTCTAAGAATCAAACTTTTTGGATATTTTATGACTGATTTCGATTTAAAGCATGATTCTAATCGCTGTTCCAAAATTTCAGCCCGTTTGGTCACATAGAGCCTGAGAAAACTGCTTCCAAAGTTCGAACCCAAGTCTGAAATTAGCGTCCATAAAAATCATGATTACTCTAAAAATCCAACTTTATGGAAATTTTGTGACTCAATTTGATTAGTACCACGATTCTTACCGTTTTCCAAAATTTCAGCCCGTTTTGTCCCATAGAGCCTGAGAAAACTGCTTCCAAAGTTCGAACCCAAGTCTGAAATTAGCGTCCATAAAAATCATGATTTTTCAAAAAAATCCAACTTTATGGAAATTTTGTGACTGAATTTGATTTGTACCAATCGTGGTAAGTAAGAATCGTCTTATCGCTATTCAAAAATTTCAGCCCGTTTGGTCCTATAGAGCCTGAGAAAACTGCTTCCAAAGTTCGAACCCAAGTCTGAAATTAGCGTCCATAAAAATCATGATTTTTCTAAGAATCAAATTTTTTGGATATTTTATGACTGATTTCGATTTAAAGCATGATTCTAATCGCTAATCCAAAATTTCAGCCCGTTTGGTCACATAGAGCCTGAGAAAACTGCTTCCAAAGTTCGAACCCAAGTTTGAAATTAGCGTCCATAAAAATCATGATTTTTCTAAAAATCCAACTTTATGGAAATTTTGTGACTGAATTTGATTAGTACCACGATTCTTACCGCTATTCCAAAATTTCAGCAGGTTTTGTCCCATAGAGCCTGAGAAAACTGCTTCCAAAGTTCAAACCCAAGTCTGAAATTAGCGTCCATAAAAATCATGATTTTTCTAAAAATCCAACTTTATGGTAATTTTGTGACTGAATTTGATTTGTACCACGATTCTTATCGCTATTCAAAAATTTCAGCCCGTTTGGTCCTATAGAGCCTGAGAAAACTGCTTCCAAAGTTCGAACCCAAGTCTGAAATTAGCGTCCATAAAAATCATGATTTTTCTAAGAATCACACTTTTTGGATATTTTATGACTGATTTCGATTTAAAGCATGATTCTTATCGCTAATCCAAAATTTCAGCCCGTTTGGTCACATAGAGCCTGAGAAAACTGCTTCCAAAGTTCGAACCCAAGTCTGAAATTAGCGTCCATAAAAATCATGATTTTTCTAAAAATCCAACTTTATGGAAATTTTGTGACTGAATTTGATTAGTACCACGATTCTTACCGCTATTCCAAAATTACAGCCCGTTTTGTCCCATAGAGCCTGAGAAAACTGCTTCCAAAGTTCGAACCCAAGTCTGAAATAAGCGTCCATAAAAATCATGATTTTTCAAAAAATCCAACTTTATGGAAATTTTGTGACTGAATTTGATTAGTACCAATCGTGGTAAGTAAGAATCGTCTTATCGCTATTCAAAAATTTCAGCCCGTTTGGTCCTATAGGGCCTCAGAAAACTGCTTCCAAAGTTCGAACCCATGACTGAAATTAGCGTCCATAAAAATCATGATTTTTCTAAAAATTCAACTTAATGGAGATTTTATGACTGATTTCGATTTAAAGCATGATTCTAATAGCTGTTCCAAAATTTCAGCCCGTATGGTCTTATAGAGCATGAGAAAACTGCTTCCAAAGTTCGAACCCAAGTCTGAAATTAGCGTCCATAAAAATCATGATTTTTCTTAAAATCCAACTTTATGGTAATTTTGTGACTGAATTTGATTTGTACCACGATTCTTATCGCTATTCAAAAATTTCAGCCCGTTTGGCCCTATAGAGCCTCAGAAAACTGCTTCCAAAGTTCGAACCCAAGTCTGAAATTAGCGTCCATAAAAATCATGATTTTTCTAAGAATCAAACTTTTTGGATATTTTATGACTGATTTCGATTTAAAGCATGATTCTAATCGCTAATCCAAAATTTCAGCCCGTTTAGTCACATAGAGCCTGAGAAAACTGCTTCCAAAGTTCGAACCCAAGTCTGAAATTAGCGTCCATAAAAATCATGATTTTTCAAAAAATCCAACTTTATGGAAATTTTGTGACTGAATTTGATTAGTACTAATCGTGGTAAGTAAGAATCGTCTTATCGATATTCCAAAATTTCAGCCCATTTGGTCACATAGAGCCTGAGAAAACTGCTTCCAAAGTTCGAACCCAAGTTTGAGATTAGCGTCGATAAAAATCATGATTTTTCTAAAAATCCAACTTTATGGAAATTTTGTGACTGAATTTGATTAGTACCACGATTCTTACCGCTATTCCAAAATTTCAGCAGGTTTTGTCCCATAGAGCCTGAGAAAACTGCTTCCAAAGTTCGAACCCAAGTCTGAAATTAGCGTCCATAAAAATCATGATTTTTCTAAGAATCAAACTTTTTGGATATTTTATGACTGATTTCGATTTAAAGCATGATTCTTATCGCTAATCCAAAATTTCAGCCCGTTTGGTCACATAGAGCCTGAGAAAACTGCTTCCAAAGTTCGAACCCAAGTCTGAAATTAGCGTCCATAAAAATCATGATTTTTCAAAAAATCCAACTTTATGGAAATTTTGTGACTGAATATGATTAGTACCAATCGTGGTTAGTAAGAATCGTCTTATCGATATTCCAAAATTTCGGCCCGTTTGGTCACATAGAGCCTGAGAAAACTGCTTCCAAAGTTCGAACCCAAGTCTGAAATTAGCGTCCATAAAAATCATGATTTTTCTAAAAATCCAACTTTATGGTAATTTTGTGACTGAATTTGATTAGTACTACGATTCTTATCGCTAATCCAAAATTTCAGCCCGTTTGGTCACAAAGAGCCTGAGAAAACTGCTTCCAAAGTTCGAAACAAGTGTAAAATTAGCGTCCATAAAAATCATGATTTGTTCTAAGTTTGGTCACATAGAACCTGAGAAAACTGCCTCCAAAGTTCGAACCCAAGTCTGAAATTAGCGTCCATAAAAATCATGATTTTTCTTAAAATCCAACTTTATGGAAATTTTGTGACTGAATTTGATTTGTACCACGATTCTTATCGCAAATCCGAACATTCAGCACGTTTGGTCACATAGAGCCTGAGAAAACTGCTTCCAAAGTTCGAACCCAAGTCTGAAATTAGCGTCCATAAAAATCATGATTTTTCTTAAAATCCAACTTTATGGAAATTTTGTGACTGAATTTGATTTGTACCACGATTCTTATCGCAAATCCAAAATTTCAGCCCGTTTGGTCCTATAGGGCCTCAGAAAACTGCTTCCAAAGTTCGAACCCATGACTGAAATTAGCGTCCATAAAAATCATGATTTTTCTAAAAATTCAACTTAATGGAGATTTTATGACTGATTTCGATTTAAAGCATGATTCTAATAGCTGTTCCAAAATTTCAGCCCGTATGGTCTTATAGAGCATGAGAAAACTGCTTCCAAAGTTCGAACCCAAGTCTGAAATAAGCGTCCATAAAAATCATGATTTTTCTTAAAATCCAACTTTATGGTAATTTTGTGACTGAATTTGATTTGTACCACGATTCTTATCGCTATTCAAAAATTTCAGCCCGTTTGGTCCTATAGAGCCTCAGAAAACTGCTTCCAAAGTTCGAACCCAAGTCTGAAATTAGCGTCCATAAAAATCATGATTTTTCTAAGAATCAAACTTTTTGGATATTTTATGACTGATTTCGATTTAAAGCATGATTCTAATCGCTGTTCCAAAATTTCAGCCCGTTTGGTCACATAGAGCCTGAGAAAACTGCTTCCAAAGTTCGAACCCAAGTCTGAAATTAGCGTCCATAAAAATCATGATTACTCTAAAAATCCAACTTTATGGAAATTTTGTGACTCAATTTGATGAGTACCACGATTCTTACCGTTTTCCAAAATTTCAGCCCGTTTTGTCCCATAGAGCCTGAGAAAACTGCTTCCAAAGTTCGAACCCAAGTCTGAAATTAGCGTCCATAAAAATCATGATTTTTCAAAAAAATCCAACTTTATGGAAATTTTGTGACTGAATTTGATTTGTACCAATCGTGGTAAGTAAGAATCGTCTTATCGCTATTCAAAAATTTCAGCCCGTTTGGTCCTATAGAGCCTGAGAAAACTGCTTCCAAAGTTCGAACCCAAGTCTGAAATTAGCGTCCATAAAAATCATGATTTTTCTAAGAATCACACTTTTTGGATATTTTATGACTGATTTCGATTTAAAGCATGATTCTTATCGCTAATCCAAAATTTCAGCCCGTTTGGTCACATAGGGCCTGAGAAAACTGCTTCCAAAGTTCAAACCCAAGTCTGAAATTAGCGTCCATAAAAATCATGATTTTTCTAAAAATCCAACTTTATGGAAATTTTGTGACTGAATTTGATTAGTACCACGATTCTTACCGCTATTCCAAAATTACAGCCCGTTTTGTCCCATAGAGCCTGAGAAAACTGCTTCCAAAGTTCGAACCCAAGTCTGAAATAAGCGTCCATAAAAATCATGATTTTTCAAAAAATCCAACTTTATGGAAATTTTGTGACTGAATTTGATTAGTACCAATCGTGGTAAGTAAGAATCGTCTTATCGCTATTCAAAAATTTCAGCCCGTTTGGTCCTATAGGGCCTCAGAAAACTGCTTCCAAAGTTCGAACCCATGACTGAAATTAGCGTCCATAAAAATCATGATTTTTCTAAAAATTCAACTTAATGGAGATTTTATGACTGATTTCGATTTAAAGCATGATTCTAATAGCTGTTCCAAAATTTCAGCCCGTATGGTCTTATAGAGCATGAGAAAACTGCTTCCAAAGTTCGAACCCAAGTCTGAAATTAGCGTCCATAAAAATCATGATTTTTCTTAAAATCCAACTTTATGGTAATTTTGTGACTGAATTTGATTTGTACCACGATTCTTATCGCTATTCAAAAATTTCAGCCCGTTTGGCCCTATAGAGCCTCAGAAAACTGCTTCCAAAGTTCGAACCCAAGTCTGAAATTAGCGTCCATAAAAATCATGATTTTTCTAAGAATCAAACTTTTTGGATATTTTATGACTGATTTCGATTTAAAGCATGATTCTAATCGCTAATCCAAAATTTCAGCACGTTTAGTCACATAGAGCCTGAGAAAACTGCTTCCAAAGTTCGAACCCAAGTCTGAAATTAGCGTCCATAAAAATCATGATTTTTCAAAAAATCCAACTTTATGGAAATTTTGTGACTGAATTTGATTAGTACCAATCGTGGTAAGTAAGAATCGTCTTATCAATATTCCAAAATTTCAGCCCATTTGGTCACATAGAGCCTGAGAAAACTGCTTCCAAAGTTCGAACCCAAGTTTGAGATTAGCGTCGATAAAAATCATGATTTTTCTAAAAATCCAACTTTATGGAAGTTTGGGAGTGAATTTGATTAGTACCACGATTCTTACCGCTATTCCAAAATTTCAGCAGGTTTTGTCCCATAGAGCCTGAGAAAACTGCTTCCAAAGTTCAAACCCAAGTCTGAAATTAGCGTCCATAAAAATCATGATTTTTCTAAAAATCCAACTTTATGGTAATTTTGTGACTGAATTTGATTTGTACCACGATTCTTATCGCTATTCAAAAATTTCAGCCCGTTTGGTCCTATAGAGCCTGAGAAAACTGCTTCCAAAGTTCGAACCCAAGTCTGAAATTAGCGTCCATAAAAATCATGATTTTTCTAAGAATCAAACTTTTTGGATATTTTATGACTGATTTCGATTTAAAGCATGATTCTTATCGCTAATCCAAAATTTCAGCCCGTTTGGTCACATAGAGCCTGAGAAAACTGCTTCCAAAGTTCGAACCCAAGTCTGAAATTAGCGTCCATAAAAATCATGATTTTTCAAAAAATCCAACTTTATGGAAATTTTGTGACTGAATATGATTAGTACCAATCGTGGTTAGTAAGAATCGTCTTATCGATATTCCAAAATTTCGGCCCGTTTGGTCACATAGAGCCTGAGAAAACTGCTTCCAAAGTTCGAACCCAAGTCTGAAATTAGCGTCCATAAAAATCATGATTTTTCTAAAAATCCAACTTTATGGTAATTTTGTGACTGAATTTGATTAGTACTACGATTCTTATCGCTAATCCAAAATTTCAGCCCGTTTGGTCACAAAGAGCCTGAGAAAACTGCTTCCAAAGTTCGAAACAAGTGTAAAATTAGCGTCCATAAAAATCATGATTTGTTCTAAGTTTGGTCACATAGAACCTGAGAAAACTGCCTCCAAAGTTCGAACCCAAGTCTGAAATTAGCGTCCATAAAAATCATGATTTTTCTTAAAATCCAACTTTATGGAAATTTTGTGACTGAATTTGATTTGTACCACGATTCTTATCGCAAATCCGAACATTCAGCACGTTTGGTCACATAGAGCCTGAGAAAACTGCTTCCAAAGTTCGAACCCAAGTCTGAAATTAGCGTCCATAAAAATCATGATTTTTCTTAAAATCCAACTTTATGGAAATTTTGTGACTGAATTTGATTTGTACCACGATTCTTATCGCAAATCCAAAATTTCAGCCCGTTTGGTCCTATAGGGCCTCAGAAAACTGCTTCCAAAGTTCGAACCCATGACTGAAATTAGCGTCCATAAAAATCATGATTTTTCTAAAAATTCAACTTAATGGAGATTTTATGACTGATTTCGATTTAAAGCATGATTCTAATAGCTGTTCCAAAATTTCAGCCCGTATGGTCTTATAGAGCATGAGAAAACTGCTTCCAAAGTTCGAACCCAAGTCTGAAATTAGCGTCCATAAAAATCATGATTTTTCTTAAAATCCAACTTTATGGTAATTTTGTGACTGAATTTGATTTGTACCACGATTCTTATCGCTATTCAAAAATTTCAGCCCGTTTGGTCCTATAGAGCCTCAGAAAACTGCTTCCAAAGTTCGAACCCAAGTCTGAAATTAGCGTCCATAAAAATCATGATTTTTCTAAGAATCAAACTTTTTGGATATTTTATGACTGATTTCGATTTAAAGCATTATTCTAATCGCTGTTCCAAAATTTCAGCCCGTTTGGTCACATAGAGCCTGAGAAAACTGCTTCCAAAGTTCGAACCCAAGTCTGAAATTAGCGTCCATAAAAATCATGATTACTCTAAAAATCCAACTTTATGGAAATTTTGTGACTCAATTTGATTAGTACCACGATTCTTACCGTTTTCCAAAATTTCAGCCCGTTTTGTCCCATAGAGCCTGAGAAAACTGCTTCCAAAGTTCGAACCCAAGTCTGAAATTAGCGTCCATAAAAATCATGATTTTTCAAAAAAATCCAACTTTATGGAAATTTTGTGACTGAATTTGATTTGTACCAATCGTGGTAAGTAAGAATCGTCTTATCGCTATTCAAAAATTTCAGCCCGTTTGGTCCTATAGAGCCTGAGAAAACTGCTTCCAAAGTTCGAACCCAAGTCTGAAATTAGCGTCCATAAAAATCATGATTTTTCTAAGAATCAAATTTTTTGGATATTTTATGACTGATTTCGATTTAAAGCATGATTCTAATCGCTAATCCAAAATTTCAGCCCGTTTGGTCACATAGAGCCTGAGAAAACTGCTTCCAAAGTTCGAACCCAAGTTTGAAATTAGCGTCCATAAAAATCATGATTTTTCTAAAAATCCAACTTTATGGAAATTTTGTGACTGAATTTGATTAGTACCACGATTCTTACCGCTATTCCAAAATTTCAGCAGGTTTTGTCCCATAGAGCCTGAGAAAACTGCTTCCAAAGTTCAAACCCAAGTCTGAAATTAGCGTCCATAAAAATCATGATTTTTCAAAAAAATCCAACTTTATGGAAATTTTGTGACTGAATTTGATTTGTACCAATCGTGGTAAGTAAGAATCGTCTTATCGCTATTCAAAAATTTCAGCCCGTTTGGTCCTATAGAGCCTGAGAAAACTGCTTCCAAAGTTCGAACCCAAGTCTGAAATTAGCGTCCATAAAAATCATGATTTTTCTAAGAATCCAACTTTATGGTAATTTTGTGACTGAATTTGATTAGTACTACGATTCTTATCGCTAATCCAAAATTTCAGCCCGTTTGGTCACAAAGAGCCTGAGAAAACTGCTTCCAAAGTTCGAAACAAGTGTAAAATTAGCGTCCATAAAAATCATGATTTTTCTAAAAATTCAACTTAATGGAGATTTTATGACTGATTTCGATTTAAAGCATGATTCTAATAGCTGTTCCAAAATTTCAGCCCGTATGGTCTTATAGAGCATGAGAAAACTGCTTCCAAAGTTCGAACCCAAGTCTGAAATTAGCGTCCATAAAAATCATGATTTTTCTTAAAATCCAACTTTATGGTAATTTTGTGACTGAATTTGATTTGTACCACGATTCTTATCGCTATTCAAAAATTTCAGCCCGTTTGGTCCTATAGAGCCTCAGAAAACTGCTTCCAAAGTTCGAACCCAAGTCTGAAATTAGCGTCCATAAAAATCATGATTTTTCTAAGAATCAAACTTTTTGGATATTTTATGACTGATTTCGATTTAAAGCATTATTCTAATCGCTGTTCCAAAATTTCAGCCCGTTTGGTCACATAGAGCCTGAGAAAACTGCTTCCAAAGTTCGAACCCAAGTCTGAAATTAGCGTCCATAAAAATCATGATTACTCTAAAAATCCAACTTTATGGAAATTTTGTGACTCAATTTGATTAGTACCACGATTCTTACCGTTTTCCAAAATTTCAGCCCGTTTTGTCCCATAGAGCCTGAGAAAACTGCTTCCAAAGTTCGAACCCAAGTCTGAAATTAGCGTCCATAAAAATCATGATTTTTCAAAAAAATCCAACTTTATGGAAATTTTGTGACTGAATTTGATTTGTACCAATCGTGGTAAGTAAGAATCGTCTTATCGCTATTCAAAAATTTCAGCCCGTTTGGTCCTATAGAGCCTGAGAAAACTGCTTCCAAAGTTCGAACCCAAGTCTGAAATTAGCGTCCATAAAAATCATGATTTTTCTAAGAATCAAATTTTTTGGATATTTTATGACTGATTTCGATTTAAAGCATGATTCTAATCGCTAATCCAAAATTTCAGCCCGTTTGGTCACATAGAGCCTGAGAAAACTGCTTCCAAAGTTCGAACCCAAGTTTGAAATTAGCGTCCATAAAAATCATGATTTTTCTAAAAATCCAACTTTATGGAAATTTTGTGACTGAATTTGATTAGTACCACGATTCTTACCGCTATTCCAAAATTTCAGCAGGTTTTGTCCCATAGAGCCTGAGAAAACTGCTTCCAAAGTTCAAACCCAAGTCTGAAATTAGCGTCCATAAAAATCATGATTTTTCAAAAAAATCCAACTTTATGGAAATTTTGTGACTGAATTTGATTTGTACCAATCGTGGTAAGTAAGAATCGTCTTATCGCTATTCAAAAATTTCAGCCCGTTTGGTCCTATAGAGCCTGAGAAAACTGCTTCCAAAGTTCGAACCCAAGTCTGAAATTAGCGTCCATAAAAATCATGATTTTTCTAAGAATCCAACTTTATGGTAATTTTGTGACTGAATTTGATTAGTACTACGATTCTTATCGCTAATCCAAAATTTCAGCCCGTTTGGTCACAAAGAGCCTGAGAAAACTGCTTCCAAAGTTCGAAACAAGTGTAAAATTAGCGTCCATAAAAATCATGATTTGTTCTAAGTTTGGTCACATAGAACCTGAGAAAACTGCCTCCAAAGTTCGAACCCAAGTCTGAAATTAGCGTCCATAAAAATCATGATTTTTCTAAAAATCCAACTTTATGGTAATTTTGTGACTGAATTTGATTTGTACCACGATTCTTATCGCTATTCAAAAATTTCAGCCCGTTTGGTCCTATAGAGCCTGAGAAAACTGCTTCCAAAGTTCGAACCCAAGTCTGAAATTAGCGTCCATAAAAATCATGATTTTTCTAAGAATCACACTTTTTGGATATTTTATGACTGATTTCGATTTAAAGCATGATTCTTATCGCTAATCCAAAATTTCAGCCCGTTTGGTCACATAGAGCCTGAGAAAACTGCTTCCAAAGTTCAAACCCAAGTCTGAAATTAGCGTCCATAAAAATCATGATTTTTCTAAAAATCCAACTTTATGGAAATTTTGTGACTGAATTTGATTAGTACCACGATTCTTACCGCTATTCCAAAATTACAGCCCGTTTTGTCCCATAGAGCCTGAGAAAACTGCTTCCAAAGTTCGAACCCAAGTCTGAAATAAGCGTCCATAAAAATCATGATTTTTCAAAAAATCCAACTTTATGGAAATTTTGTGACTGAATTTGATTAGTACCAATCGTGGTAAGTAAGAATCGTCTTATCGCTATTCAAAAATTTCAGCCCGTTTGGTCCTATAGGGCCTCAGAAAACTGCTTCCAAAGTTCGAACCCATGACTGAAATTAGCGTCCATAAAAATCATGATTTTTCTAAAAATTCAACTTAATGGAGATTTTATGACTGATTTCGATTTAAAGCATGATTCTAATAGCTGTTCCAAAATTTCAGCCCGTATGGTCTTATAGAGCATGAGAAAACTGCTTCCAAAGTTCGAACCCAAGTCTGAAATTAGCGTCCATAAAAATCATGATTTTTCTTAAAATCCAACTTTATGGTAATTTTGTGACTGAATTTGATTTGTACCACGATTCTTATCGCTATTCAAAAATTTCAGCCCGTTTGGCCCTATAGAGCCTCAGAAAACTGCTTCCAAAGTTCGAACCCAAGTCTGAAATTAGCGTCCATAAAAATCATGATTTTTCTAAGAATCAAACTTTTTGGATATTTTATGACTGATTTCGATTTAAAGCATGATTCTAATCGCTAATCCAAAATTTCAGCCCGTTTAGTCACATAGAGCCTGAGAAATCTGCTTCCAAAGTTCGAACCCAAGTCTGAAATTAGCGTCCATAAAAATCATGATTTTTCAAAAAATCCAACTTTATGGAAATTTTGTGACTGAATTTGATTAGTACCAATCGTGGTAAGTAAGAATCGTCTTATCGATATTCCAAAATTTCAGCCCATTTGGTCACATAGAGCCTGAGAAAACTGCTTCCAAAGTTCGAACCCAAGTTTGAGATTAGCGTCGATAAAAATCATGATTTTTCTAAAAATCCAACTTTATGGAAGTTTGGGAGTGAATTTGATTAGTACCACGATTCTTACCGCTATTCCAAAATTTCAGCAGGTTTTGTCCCATAGAGCCTGAGAAAACTGCTTCCAAAGTTCAAACCCAAGTCTGAAATTAGCGTCCATAAAAATCATGATTTTTCTAAAAATCCAACTTTATGGTAATTTTGTGACTGAATTTGATTTGTACCACGATTCTTATCGCTATTCAAAAATTTCAGCCCGTTTGGTCCTATAGAGCCTGAGAAAACTGCTTCCAAAGTTCGAACCCAAGTCTGAAATTAGCGTCCATAAAAATCATGATTTTTCTAAGAATCACACTTTTTGGATATTTTATGACTGATTTCGATTTAAAGCATGATTCTTATCGCTAATCCAAAATTTCAGCCCGTTTGGTCACATAGAGCCTGAGAAAACTGCTTCCAAAGTTCAAACTCAAGTCTGAAATTAGCGTCCATAAAAATCATGATTTTTCTAAAAATCCAACTTTATGGAAATTTTGTGACTGAATTTGATTAGTACCACGATTCTTACCGCTATTCCAAAATTACAGCCCGTTTTGTCCCATAGAGCCTGAGAAAACTGCTTCCAAAGTTCAAACCCAAGTCTGAAATTAGCGTCCATAAAAATCATGATTTTTCTAAAAATCCAACTTTATGGAAATTTTGTGACTGAATTTGATTAGTACCACGATTCTTACCGCTATTCCAAAATTACAGCCCGTTTTGTCCCATAGAGCCTGAGAAAACTGCTTCCAAAGTTCGAACCCAAGTCTGAAATAAGCGTCCATAAAAATCATGATTTTTCAAAAAATCCAACTTTATGGAAATTTTGTGACTGAATTTGATTAGTACCAATCGTGGTAAGTAAGAATCGTCTTATCGCTATTCAAAAATTTCAGCCCGTTTGGTCCTATAGGGCCTCAGAAAACTGCTTCCAAAGTTCGAACCCATGACTGAAATTAGCGTCCATAAAAATCATGATTTTTCTAAAAATTATACTTAATGGAGATTTTATGACTGATTTCGATTTAAAGCATGATTCTAATAGCTGTTCCAAAATTTCAGCCCGTATGGTCTTATAGAGCATGAGAAAACTGCTTCCAAAGTTCGAACCCAAGTCTGAAATTAGCGTCCATAAAAATCATGATTTTTCTTAAAATCCAACTTTATGGTAATTTTGTGACTGAATTTGATTTGTACCACGATTCTTATCGCTATTCAAAAATTTCAGCCCGTTTGGCCCTATAGAGCCTCAGAAAACTGCTTCCAAAGTTCGAACCCAAGTCTGAAATTAGCGTCCATAAAAATCATGATTTTTCTAAGAATCAAACTTTTTGGATATTTTATGACTGATTTCGATTTAAAGCATGATTCTAATCGCTAATCCAAAATTTCAGCCCGTTTAGTCACATAGAGCCTGAGAAAACTGCTTCCAAAGTTCGAACCCAAGTCTGAAATTAGCGTCCATAAAAATCATGATTTTTCAAAAAATCCAACTTTATGGAAATTTTGTGACTGAATTTGATTAGTACCAATCGTGGTAAGTAAGAATCGTCTTATCGATATTCCAAAATTTCAGCCCATTTGGTCACATAGAGCCTGAGAAAACTGCTTCCAAAGTTCGAACCCAAGTTTGAGATTAGCGTCGATAAAAATCATGATTTTTCTAAAAATCCAACTTTATGGAAGTTTGGGAGTGAATTTGATTAGTACCACGATTCTTACCGCTATTCCAAAATTTCAGCAGGTTTTGTCCCATAGAGCCTGAGAAAACTGCTTCCAAAGTTCAAACCCAAGTCTGAAATTAGCGTCCATAAAAATCATGATTTTTCTAAAAATCCAACTTTATGGTAATTTTGTGACTGAATTTGATTTGTACCACGATTCTTATCGCTATTCAAAAATTTCAGCCCGTTTGGTCCTATAGAGCCTGAGAAAACTGCTTCCAAAGTTCGAACCCAAGTCTGAAATTAGCGTCCATAAAAATCATGATTTTTCTAAGAATCAAACTTTTTGGATATTTTATGACTGATTTCGATTTAAAGCATGATTCTTATCGCTAATCCAAAATTTCAGCCCGTTTGGTCACATAGAGCCTGAGAAAACTGCTTCCAAAGTTCGAACCCAAGTCTGAAATTAGCGTCCATAAAAATCATGATTTTTCAAAAAATCCAACTTTATGGAAATTTTGTGACTGAATATGATTAGTACCAATCGTGGTTAGTAAGAATCGTCTTATCGATATTCCAAAATTTCGGCCCGTTTGGTCACATAGAGCCTGAGAAAACTGCTTCCAAAGTTCGAACCCAAGTCTGAAATTAGCGTCCATAAAAATCATGATTTTTCTAAAAATCCAACTTTATGGTAATTTTGTGACTGAATTTGATTAGTACTACGATTCTTATCGCTAATCCAAAATTTCAGCCCGTTTGGTCACAAAGAGCCTGAGAAAACTGCTTCCAAAGTTCGAAACAAGTGTAAAATTAGCGTCCATAAAAATCATGATTTGTTCTAAGTTTGGTCACATAGAACCTGAGAAAACTGCCTCCAAAGTTCGAACCCAAGTCTGAAATTAGCGTCCATAAAAATCATGATTTTTCTTAAAATCCAACTTTATGGAAATTTTGTGACTGAATTTGATTTGTACCACGATTCTTATCGCAAATCCGAACATTCAGCACGTTTGGTCACATAGAGCCTGAGAAAACTGCTTCCAAAGTTCGAACCCAAGTCTGAAATTAGCGTCCATAAAAATCATGATTTTTCTTAAAATCCAACTTTATGGAAATTTTGTGACTGAATTTGATTTGTACCACGATTCTTATCGCAAATCCAAAATTTCAGCCCGTTTGGTCCTATAGGGCCTCAGAAAACTGCTTCCAAAGTTCGAACCCATGACTGAAATTAGCGTCCATAAAAATCATGATTTTTCTAAAAATTCAACTTAATGGAGATTTTATGACTGATTTCGATTTAAAGCATGATTCTAATAGCTGTTCCAAAATTTCAGCCCGTATGGTCTTATAGAGCATGAGAAAACTGCTTCCAAAGTTCGAACCCAAGTCTGAAATTAGCGTCCATAAAAATCATGATTTTTCTTAAAATCCAACTTTATGGTAATTTTGTGACTGAATTTGATTTGTACCACGATTCTTATCGCTATTCAAAAATTTCAGCCCGTTTGGTCCTATAGAGCCTCAGAAAACTGCTTCCAAAGTTCGAACCCAAGTCTGAAATTAGCGTCCATAAAAATCATGATTTTTCTAAGAATCAAACTTTTTGGATATTTTATGACTGATTTCGATTTAAAGCATTATTCTAATCGCTGTTCCAAAATTTCAGCCCGTTTGGTCACATAGAGCCTGAGAAAACTGCTTCCAAAGTTCGAACCCAAGTCTGAAATTAGCGTCCATAAAAATCATGATTACTCTAAAAATCCAACTTTATGGAAATTTTGTGACTCAATTTGATTAGTACCACGATTCTTACCGTTTTCCAAAATTTCAGCCCGTTTTGTCCCATAGAGCCTGAGAAAACTGCTTCCAAAGTTCGAACCCAAGTCTGAAATTAGCGTCCATAAAAATCATGATTTTTCAAAAAAATCCAACTTTATGGAAATTTTGTGACTGAATTTGATTTGTACCAATCGTGGTAAGTAAGAATCGTCTTATCGCTATTCAAAAATTTCAGCCCGTTTGGTCCTATAGAGCCTGAGAAAACTGCTTCCAAAGTTCGAACCCAAGTCTGAAATTAGCGTCCATAAAAATCATGATTTTTCTAAGAATCAAATTTTTTGGATATTTTATGACTGATTTCGATTTAAAGCATGATTCTAATCGCTAATCCAAAATTTCAGCCCGTTTGGTCACATAGAGCCTGAGAAAACTGCTTCCAAAGTTCGAACCCAAGTTTGAAATTAGCGTCCATAAAAATCATGATTTTTCTAAAAATCCAACTTTATGGAAATTTTGTGACTGAATTTGATTAGTACCACGATTCTTACCGCTATTCCAAAATTTCAGCAGGTTTTGTCCCATAGAGCCTGAGAAAACTGCTTCCAAAGTTCAAACCCAAGTCTGAAATTAGCGTCCATAAAAATCATGATTTTTCTAAAAATCCAACTTTATGGTAATTTTGTGACTGAATTTGATTTGTACCACGATTCTTATCGCTATTCAAAAATTTCAGCCCGTTTGGTCCTATAGAGCCTGAGAAAACTGCTTCCAAAGTTCGAACCCAAGTCTGAAATTAGCGTCCATAAAAATCATGATTTTTCTAAGAATCACACTTTTTGGATATTTTATGACTGATTTCGATTTAAAGCATGATTCTTATCGCTAATCCAAAATTTCAGCCCGTTTGGTCACATAGAGCCTGAGAAAACTGCTTCCAAAGTTCAAACCCAAGTCTGAAATTAGCGTCCATAAAAATCATGATTTTTCTAAAAATCCAACTTTATGGAAATTTTGTGACTGAATTTGATTAGTACCACGATTCTTACCGCTATTCCAAAATTACAGCCCGTTTTGTCCCATAGAGCCTGAGAAAACTGCTTCCAAAGTTCGAACCCAAGTCTGAAATAAGCGTCCATAAAAATCATGATTTTTCAAAAAATCCAACTTTATGGAAATTTTGTGACTGAATTTGATTAGTACCAATCGTGGTAAGTAAGAATCGTCTTATCGCTATTCAAAAATTTCAGCCCGTTTGGTCCTATAGGGCCTCAGAAAACTGCTTCCAAAGTTCGAACCCATGACTGAAATTAGCGTCCATAAAAATCATGATTTTTCTAAAAATTCAACTTAATGGAGATTTTATGACTGATTTCGATTTAAAGCATGATTCTAATAGCTGTTCCAAAATTTCAGCCCGTATGGTCTTATAGAGCATGAGAAAACTGCTTCCAAAGTTCGAACCCAAGTCTGAAATTAGCGTCCATAAAAATCATGATTTTTCTTAAAATCCAACTTTATGGTAATTTTGTGACTGAATTTGATTTGTACCACGATTCTTATCGCTATTCAAAAATTTCAGCCCGTTTGGCCCTATAGAGCCTCAGAAAACTGCTTCCAAAGTTCGAACCCAAGTCTGAAATTAGCGTCCATAAAAATCATGATTTTTCTAAGAATCAAACTTTTTGGATATTTTATGACTGATTTCGATTTAAAGCATGATTCTAATCGCTAATCCAAAATTTCAGCACGTTTAGTCACATAGAGGCTGAGAAAACTGCTTCCAAAGTTCGAACCCAAGTCTGAAATTAGCGTCCATAAAAATCATGATTTTTCAAAAAATCCAACTTTATGGAAATTTTGTGACTGAATTTGATTAGTACCAATCGTGGTAAGTAAGAATCGTCTTATCGATATTCCAAAATTTCAGCCCATTTGGTCACATAGAGCCTGAGAAAACTGCTTCCAAAGTTCGAACCCAAGTTTGAGATTAGCGTCGATAAAAATCATGATTTTTCTAAAAATCCAACTTTATGGAAATTTTGTGACTGAATTTGATTAGTACCACGATTCTTACCGCTATTCCAAAATTTCAGCAGGTTTTGTCCCATAGAGCCTGAGAAAACTGCTTCCAAAGTTCGAACCCAAGTCTGAAATTAGCGTCCATAAAAATCATGATTTTTCTAAGAATCAAACTTTTTGGATATTTTATGACTGATTTCGATTTAAAGCATGATTCTTATCGCTAATCCAAAATTTCAGCCCGTTTGGTCACATAGAGCCTGAGAAAACTGCTTCCAAAGTTCGAACCCAAGTCTGAAATTAGCATCCATAAAAATCATGATTTTTCAAAAAATCCAACTTTATGGAAATTTTGTGACTGAATATGATTAGTACCAATCGTGGTTAGTAAGAATCGTCTTATCGATATTCCAAAATTTCGGCCCGTTTGGTCACATAGAGCCTGAGAAAACTGCTTCCAAAGTTCGAACCCAAGTCTGAAATTAGCGTCCATAAAAATCATGATTTTTCTAAAAATCCAACTTTATGGTAATTTTGTGACTGAATTTGATTAGTACTACGATTCTTATCGCTAATCCAAAATTTCAGCCCGTTTGGTCACAAAGAGCCTGAGAAAACTGCTTCCAAAGTTCGAAACAAGTGTAAAATTAGCGTCCATAAAAATCATGATTTGTTCTAAGTTTGGTCACATAGAACCTGAGAAAACTGCTTCCAAAGTTCGAACCCAAGTCTGAAATTAGCGTCCATAAAAATCATGATTTTTCTTAAAATCCAACTTTATGGAAATTTTGTGACTGAATTTGATTTGTACCACGATTCTTATCGCAAATCCGAAATTTCGGCACGTTTGGTCACATAGAGCCTGAGAAAACTGCTTCCAAAGTTCGAACCCAAGTCTGAAATTAGCGTCCATAAAAATCATGATTTTTCTTAAAATCCAACTTTATGGAAATTTTGTGACTGAATTTGATTTGTACCACGATTCTTATCGCAAATCCAAAATTTCAGCCCGTTTGGTCCTATAGGGCCTCAGAAAACTGCTTCCAAAGTTCGAACCCATGACTGAAATTAGCGTCCATAAAAATCATGATTTTTCTAAAAATTCAACTTAATGGAGATTTTATGACTGATTTCGATTTAAAGCATGATTCTAATAGCTGTTCCAAAATTTCAGCCCGTATGGTCTTATAGAGCATGAGAAAACTGCTTCCAAAGTTCGAACCCAAGTCTGAAATTAGCGTCCATAAAAATCATGATTTTTCTTAAAATCCAACTTTATGGTAATTTTGTGACTGAATTTGATTTGTACCACGATTCTTATCGCTATTCAAAAATTTCAGCCCGTTTGGTCCTATAGAGCCTCAGAAAACTGCTTCCAAAGTTCGAACCCAAGTCTGAAATTAGGGTCCATAAAAATCATGATTTTTCTAAGAATCAAACTTTTTGGATATTTTATGACTGATTTCGATTTAAAGCATGATTCTTATCGCTAATCCAGAATTTCAGCCCGTTTAGTCACATAGAGCCTGAGAAAACTGCTTCCAAAGTTCGAACCCAAGTCTGAAATTAGCGTCCATAAAAATCATGATTTTTCAAAAAATCCAACTTTATGGAAATTTTGTGACTGAATTTGATTAGTACCACGATTCTTACCGCTATTCCAAAATTTCAGCAGGTTTTGTCCCATAGAGCCTGAGAAAACTGCTTCCAAAGTTCAAACCCAAGTCTGAAATTAGCGTCCATAAAAATCATGATTTTTCTAAAAATTCAACTTAATGGAGATTTTATGACTGATTTCGATTTAAAGCATGATTCTTATCGCTAATCCAAAATTTCAGCCCGTTTGGTCACATAGAGCCTGAGAAAACTGCTTCCAAAGTTCGAACCCAAGTTTGAAATTAGCGTCCAAAAAAATCATGATTTTTCTAAAAATCCAACTTTATGGAAATTTTGTGACTCAATTTGATTAGTACCACGATTCTTACCGCTATTCCAAAATTTCAGCCCGTTTGGTCACATAGAGCCTGAGAAAACTGCTTCCAAAGTTCGAACCCAAGTCTGAAATTAGCGTCCATAAAAATCATGATTTTTCAAAAAATCCAACTTTATGGAAATTTTGTGACTGAATATGATTAGTACCAATCGTGGTTAGTAAGAATCGTCTTATCGATATTCCAAAATTTCGGCCCGTTTGGTCACATAGAGCCTGAGAAAACTGCTTCCAAAGTTCGAACCCAAGTCTGAAATTAGCGTCCATAAAAATCATGATTTTTCTAAAAATCCAACTTTATGGTAATTTTGTGACTGAATTTGATTAGTACTACGATTCTTATCGCTAATCCAAAATTTCAGCCCGTTTGGTCACAAAGAGCCTGAGAAAACTGCTTCCAAAGTTCGAAACAAGTGTAAAATTAGCGTCCATAAAAATCATGATTTGTTCTAAGTTTGGTCACATAGAACCTGAGAAAACTGCTTCCAAAGTTCGAACCCAAGTCTGAAATTAGCGTCCATAAAAATCATGATTTTTCTTAAAATCCAACTTTATGGAAATTTTGTGACTGAATTTGATTTGTACCACGATTCTTATCGCAAATCCGAAATTTCAGCACGTTTGGTCACATAGAGCCTGAGAAAACTGCTTCCAAAGTTCGAACCCAAGTCTGAAATTAGCGTCCATAAAAATCATGATTTTTCTTAAAATCCAACTTTATGGAAATTTTGTGACTGAATTTGATTTGTACCACGATTCTTATCGCAAATCCAAAATTTCAGCCCGTTTGGTCACATAGAGCCTGAGAAAACTGCTTCCAAAGTTCGAACCCAAGTCTGAAATTAGCGTCCATAAAAATCATGATTTTTCTAAAAATCCAACTTTATGGTAATTTTGTGACTGAATTTGATTTGTACCACGATTCTTATTGCTATTCAAAAATTTCAGCCCGTTTGGTCCTATAGAGCCTGAGAAAACTGCTTCCAAAGTTCGAACCCAAGTCTGAAATTAGCGTCCATAAAAATCATGATTTTTCAAAAAAATCCAACTTTATGGAAATTTTGTGACTGAATTTGATTTGTACCAATCGTGGTAAGTAAGAATCGTCTTATCGCTATTCAAAAATTTCAGCCCGTTTGGTCCTATAGAGCCTGAGAAAACTGCTTCCAAAGTTCGAACCCAAGTCTGAAATTAGCGTCCATAAAAATCATGATTTTTCTAAGAATCAAATTTTTTGGATATTTTATGACTGATTTCGATTTAAAGCATGATTCTAATCGCTAATCCAAAATTTCAGCCCGTTTGGTCACATAGAGCCTGAGAAAACTGCTTCCAAAGTTCGAACCCAAGTTTGAAATTAGCGTCCATAAAAATCATGATTTTTCTAAAAATCCAACTTTATGGAAATTTTGTGACTGAATTTGATTAGTACCACGATTCTTACCGCTATTCCAAAATTTCAGCAGGTTTTGTCCCATAGAGCCTCAGAAAACTGCTTCCAAAGTTCGAACCCATGTCCGAAATTAGCGTCCATAAAAATCATGATTTTTCTAAAAATTCAACTTAATGGAGATTTTATGACTGATTTCGATTTAAAGCATGATTCTAATAGCTGTTCCAAAATTTCAGCCCGTATGGTCTTATAGAGCATGAGAAAACTGCTTCCAAAGTTCGAACCCAAGTCTGAAATTAGCGTCCATAAAAATCATGATTTTCTTAAAATCCAACTTTATGGTAATTTTGTGACTGAATTTGATTTGTACCACGATTCTTATCGCTATTCAAAAATTTCAGCCCGTTTGGTCCTATAGAGCCTCAGAAAACTGCTTCCAAAGTTCGAACCCAAGTCTGAAATTAGCGTCCATAAAAATCATGATTTTTCTAAGAATCAAACTTTTTGGATATTTTATGACTGATTTCGATTTAAAGCATGATTCTAATCGCTAATCCAAAATTTCAGCCCGTTTGGTCACATAGAGCCTGAGAAAACTGCTTCCAAAGTTCGAACCCAAGTTTGAAATTAGCGTCCATAAAAATCATGATTTTTCTAAAAATCCAACTTAATGGAGATTTTGTGACTGAATTTGATTTGTACCACGATTCTTATCGCTATTCAAAAATTTCAGCCCATATGGTCTTATAGAGCCTGAGAAAACTGCTTCCAAAGTTCGAACCCAAGTCTGAAATTAGCGTCCATAAAAATCATGATTTTTCTAAGAATCAAACTTTTTGGATATTTTGTGACTCAATTTGATTAGTACCACGATTCTTACCGCTATTCCAAAATTTCAGCAGGTTTTGTCCCATAGAGCCTGAGAAAACTGCTTCCAAAGTTCAAACCCAAGTCTGAAATTAGCGTCCATAAAAATCATGATTTTTCTAAAAATCCAACTTTATGGTAATTTTGTGACTGAATTTGATTTGTACCACGATTCTTATCGCTATTCAAAAATTTCAGCCCGTTTGGTCCTATAAAGCCTGAGAAAACTGCTTCCAAAGTTCGAACCCAAGTCTGAAATTAGCGTCCATAAAAATCATGATTTTTCTAAAAATCCAACTTTATGGAAATTTTGTGACTGAATTTGATTAGTACCACGATTCTTACCGCTATTCCAAAATTTCAGCAGGTTTTGTCCCATAGAGCCTGAGAAAACTGCTTCCAAAGTTCAAACCCAAGTCTGAAATTAGCGTCCATAAAAATCATGATTTTTCTAAAAATCCAACTTTATGGTAATTTTGTGACTGAATTTGATTTGTACCACGATTCTTATCGCTATTCAAAAATTTCAGCCCGTTTGGTCCTATAGAGCCTGAGAAAACTGCTTCCAAAGTTCGAACCCAAGTCTGAAATTAGCGTCCATAAAAATCATGATTTTTCTAAGAATCACACTTTTTGGATATTTTATGACTGATTTCGATTTAAAGCATGATTCTTATCGCTAATCCAAAATTTCAGCCCGTTTGGTCACATAGAGCCTGAGAAAACTGCTTCCAAAGTTCAAACCCAAGTCTGAAATTAGCGTCCATAAAAATCATGATTTTTCTAAAAATCCAACTTTATGGAAATTTTGTGACTGAATTTGATTAGTACCACGATTCTTACCGCTATTCCAAAATTTCAGCCCGTTTTGTCCCATAGAGCCTGAGAAAACTGCTTCCAAAGTTCGAACCCAAGTCTGAAATTAGCGTCCATAAAAATCATGATTTTTCAAAAAATCCAACTTTATGGAATTTTTGTGACTGAATTTGATTAGTACCAATCGTGGTAAGTAAGAATCGTCTTATCGATATTCCAAAATTTCAGCCCGTTTGGTCACATAGAGCCTGAGAAAACTGCTTCCAAAGTTCGAACCCAAGTCTGAAATTAGCGTCCATAAAAATCATGATTTTTCAAAAAATCCAACTTTATGGAATTTTTGTGACTGAATTTGATTAGTACCAATCGTGGTAAGTAAGAATCGTCTTATCGATATTCCAAAATTTCAGCCCGTTTGGTCACATAGAGCCTGAGAAAACTGCTTCCAAAGTTCGAACCCAAGTCTGAAATTAGCGTCCATAAAAGTCATGATTTTTCTTAAAATCCAACTTTATGGAAATTTTGTGACTGAATTTGATTTGTTCCACGATTTTTATCGCAAATCCAAAATTTCAGCCCGTTTGGTCACATAGAGCCTGAGAAAACTGCTTCCAAAGTTCGAACCCATGTCTGAAATTAGCGTCCATAAAAATCATGATTTTTCTTAAAATTCAACTTAATGGAGATTTTATGACTGATTTCGATTTAAAGCATGATTCTAATAGCTGTTCCAAAATTTCAGCCCGTATGGTCTTATAGAGCATGAGAAAACTGCTTCCAAAGTTCGAACCCAAGTCTGAAATTAGCGTCCATAAAAATCATGATTTTTCTTAAAAGCCAACTTTATGGTAATTTTGTGACTGAATTTGATTTGTACCACGATTCTTATCGCTATTCAAAAATTTCAGCCCGTTTGGTCCTATAGAGCCTGAGAAAACTGCTTCCAAAGTTCGAACCCAAGTCTGAAATTAGCGTCCATAAAAATCATGATTTTTCTAAGAATCAAATTTTTGGATATTTTATGACTGATTTCGATTTAAAGCATGATTCTTATCGCTAATCCAAAATTTCAGCCCGTTTGGTCACCTAGAGCCTGAGAAAACTGCTTCCAAAGTTCGAACCCAAGTTTGAAATTAGCGTCCAAAAAAATCATGATTTTTCTAAAAATCCAACTTTATGGAAATTTTGTGACTCAATTTGATAAGTACCACGATTCTTACCGTTTTCCAAAATTTCAGCCCGTTTTGTCCCATAGAGCCTGAGAAAACTGCTTCCAAAGTTCGAACCCAAGTCTGAAATTAGCGTCCATAAAAATCATGATTTTTCAAAAAAATCCAACTTTATGGAAATTTTGTGACTGAATTTGATTTGTACCAATCGTGGTAAGTAAGAATCGTCTTATCGATATTCCAAAATTTCAGCCCGTTTGGTCACATAGAGCCTGAGAAAACTGCTTCCAAAGTTCGAACCCAAGTCTGAAATTAGCGTCCATAAAAATCATGATTTTTCTAAGAATCAAATTTTTTGGATATTTTATGACTGATTTCGATTTAAAGCATGATTCTAATCGTTAATCCAAAATTTCAGCCCGTTTGGTCACATAGAGCCTGAGAAAACTGCTTCCAAAGTTCGAACCCAAGTTTGAAATTAGCGTCCATAAAAATCATGATTTTTCTAAAAATCCAACTTAATGGAGATTTTGTGACTGAATTTGATTTGTACCACGATTCTTATCGCTATTCAAAAATTTCAGCCCATATGGTCTTATAGAGCCTGAGAAAACTGCTTCCAAAGTTCGAACCCAAGTCTGAAATTAGCGTCCATAAAAATCATGATTTTTCTAAGAATCAAACTTTTTGGATATTTTATGACTGATTTCGATTTAAAGCATGATTCTTATCGATAATCCAAAATTTCAGCCCGTTTGGTCACATAGAGCCTGAGAAAACTGCTTCCAAAGTTCAAACCCAAGTCTGAAATTAGCGTCCATAAAAATCATGATTTTTCTAAAAATCCAACTTTATGGAAATTTTGTGACTGAATTTGATTAGTACCACGATTCTTACCGCTATTCCAAAATTTCAGTCCGTTTTGTCCCATAGAGCCTGAGAAAACTGCTTCCAAAGTTCGAACCCAAGTCTGAAATAAGCGTCCATAAAAATCATGATTTTTCAAAAAATCCAACTTTATGGAAATTTTGTGACTGAATTTGATTAGTACCAATCGTGGTAAGTAAGAATCGTCTTATCGCTATTCAAAAATTTCAGCCCGTTTGGTCCTATAGAGCCTCAGAAAACTGCTTCCAAAGTTCGAACCCATGTCTGAAATTAGCGTCCATAAAAATCATGATTTTTCTAAAAATTCAACTTAATGGAGATTTTATGACTGATTTCGATTTAAAGCATGATTCTAATAGCTGTTCCAAAATTTCAGCCCGTATGGTCTTATAGAGCATGAGAAAACTGCTTCCAAAGTTCGAACCCAAGTCTGAAATTAGCGTCCATAAAAATCATGATTTTTCTTAAAATCCAACTTTATGGTAATTTTGTGACTGAATTTGATTGGTACCACGATTCTTATCGCTATTCAAAAATTTCGGCCCATATGGTCTTATAGAGCCTGAGAAAACTGCTTCCAAAGTTCGAACCCAAGTCTGAAATTAGCGTCCATAAAAATCATGATTTTTCAAAAAATCCAACTTTATGGAAATTTTGTGACTGAATTTGATTTGTACCAATCGTGGTAAGTAAGAATCGTCTTATCGCTATTCAAAAATTTCAGCCCGTTTGGTCCTATAGAGCCTCAGAAAACTGCTTCCAAAGTTCGAACCCATGTCTGAAATTAGCGTCCATAAAAATCATGATTTTTCTAAAAATTCAACTTAATGGAGATTTTATGACTGATTTCGATTTAAAGCATGATTCTTATAGCTGTTCCAAAATTTCAGCCCGTATGGTCTTATAGAGCATGAGAAAACTGCTTCCAAAGTTCGAACCCAAGTCTGAAATTAGCGTCCATAAAAATCATGATTTTTCTTAAAATCCAACTTTATGGTAATTTTGTGACTGAATTTGATTTGTACCACGATTCTTATCGCTATTCAAAAATTTCAGCCCGTTTGGTCCTATAGAGCCTCAGAAAACTGCTTCCAAAGTTCGAACCCAAGTCTGAAATTAGCGTCCATAAAAATCATGATTTTTCTAAGAATCAAACTTTTTGGGTATTTTATGACTGATTTCGATTTAAAGCATGATTCTTATCACTAATCCAAAATTTCAGCCCGTTTGGTCACATAGAGCCTGAAATTAGCCCAAGAAATTGAACCCAAGTCTGAAATTAGCGTCCATAAAAATCATGAATTTTCAAAAAATCCAACTTTATGGAATTTTTGTGACTGAATTTGATTAGTACCAATCGTGGTAAGTAAGAATCGTCTTATCGATATTCCAAAATTTCAGCCCGTTTGGTCACATAGAGCCTGAGAAAACTGCTTCCAAAGTTCGAACCCAAGTCTGAAATTAGCGTCCATAAAAATCATGATTTTTCTTAAAATCCAACTTTATGGTAATTTTGTGACTGAATTTGATTTGTACCACGATTCTTATCGCTATTCAAAAATTTCAGCCCGTTTGGTCCTATAGAGCCTCAGAAAACTGCTTCCAAAGTTCGAACCCAAGTCTGAAATTAGCGTCCATAAAAATCATGATTTTTCTAAGAATCAAACTTTTTGGATATTTTATGACTGATTTCGATTTAAAGCATGATTCTAATCGCTAATCCAAAATTTCAGCCCGTTTGGTCACATAGAGCCTGAGAAAACTGTTTCCAAAGTTCGAACCCAAGTTTGAAATTAGCGTCCATAAAAATCATGATTTTTCTAAAAATCCAACTTTATGGAAATTTTGTGACTGAATTTGATTAGTACCACGATTCTTACCGCTATTCCAAAATTTCAGCCCGTTTTGTCCCATAGAGCCTGAGAAAACTGCTTCCAAAGTTCGAACCCAAGTCTGAAATAAGCGTCCATAAAAATCATGATTTTTCAAAAAATCCAACTTTATGGAAATTTTGTGACTGAATTTGATTAGTACCAATCGTGGTAAGTAAGAATCGTCTTATCGCTATTCAAAAATTTCAGCCCGTTTGGTCCTATAGAGCCTCAGAAAACTGCTTCCAAAGTTCGAACCCATGTCTGAAATTAGCGTCCATAAAAATCATGATTTTTCTAAAAATTCAACTTAATGGAGATTTTATGACTGATTTCGATTTAAAGCATGATTCTAATAGCTGTTCCAAAATTTCAGCCCGTATGGTCTTATAGAGCATGAGAAAACTGCTTCCAAAGTTCGAACCCAAGTCTGAAATTAGCGTCCATAAAAATCATGATTTTTCTTAAAATCCAACTTTATGGTAATTTTGTGACTGAATTTGATTGGTACCACGATTCTTATCGCTATTCAAAAATTTCGGCCCATATGGTCTTATAGAGCCTGAGAAAACTGCTTCCAAAGTTCGAACCCAAGTCTGAAATTAGCGTCCATAAAAATCATGATTTTTCAAAAAATCCAACTTTATGGAAATTTTGTGACTGAATTTGATTTGTACCAATCTTGGTAAGTAAGAATCGTCTTATCGCTATTCAAAAATTTCAGCCCGTTTGGTCCTATAGAGCCTCAGAAAACTGCTTCCAAAGTTCGAACCCATGTCTGAAATTAGCGTCCATAAAAATCATGATTTTTCTAAAAATTCAACTTAATGGAGATTTTATGACTGATTTCGATTTAAAGCATGATTCTTATAGCTGTTCCAAAATTTCAGCCCGTATGGTCTTATAGAGCATGAGAAAACTGCTTCCAAAGTTCGAACCCAAGTCTGAAATTAGCGTCCATAAAAATCATGATTTTTCTTAAAATCCAACTTTATGGTAATTTTGTGACTGAATTTGATTTGTACCACGATTCTTATCGCTATTCAAAAATTTCAGCCCGTTTGGTCCTATAGAGCCTCAGAAAACTGCTTCCAAAGTTCGAACCCAAGTCTGAAATTAGCGTCCATAAAAATCATGATTTTTCTAAGAATCAAACTTTTTGGGTATTTTATGACTGATTTCGATTTAAAGCATGATTCTTATCACTAATCCAAAATTTCAGCCCGTTTGGTCACATAGAGCCTGAAATTAGCCCAAGAAATTGAACCCAAGTCTGAAATTAGCGTCCATAAAAATCATGAATTTTCAAAAAATCCAACTTTATGGAATTTTTGTGACTGAATTTGATTAGTACCAATCGTGGTAAGTAAGAATCGTCTTATCGATATTCCAAAATTTCAGCCCGTTTGGTCACATAGAGCCTGAGAAAACTGCTTCCAAAGTTCGAACCCAAGTCTGAAATTAGCGTCCATAAAAATCATGATTTTTCTTAAAATCCAACTTTATGGTAATTTTGTGACTGAATTTGATTTGTACCACGATTCTTATCGCTATTCAAAAATTTCAGCCCGTTTGGTCCTATAGAGCCTCAGAAAACTGCTTCCAAAGTTCGAACCCAAGTCTGAAATTAGCGTCCATAAAAATCATGATTTTTCTAAGAATCAAACTTTTTGGATATTTTATGACTGATTTCGATTTAAAGCATGATTCTAATCGCTAATCCAAAATTTCAGCCCGTTTGGTCACATAGAGCCTGAGAAAACTGCTTCCAAAGTTCGAACCCAAGTTTGAAATTAGCGTCCATAAAAATCATGATTTTTCTAAAAATCCAACTTAATGGAGAATTTGTGACTGAATTTGATTTGTACCACGATTCTTATCGCTATTCAAAAATTTCAGCCCGTTTGGTCCTATAGAGCCTCAGAAAACTGCTTCCAAAGTTCGAACCCAAGTCTGAAATTAGCGTCCATAAAAATCATGATTTTTCTAAGAATCAAACTTTTTGGGTATTTTATGACTGATTTCGATTTAAAGCATGATTCTTATCACTAATCCAAAATTTCAGCCCGTTTGGTCACATAGAGCCTGAAATTAGCCCAAGAAATTGAACCCAAGTCTGAAATTAGCGTCCATAAAAATCATGAATTTTCAAAAAATCCAACTTTATGGAATTTTTGTGACTGAATTTGATTAGTACCAATCGTGGTAAGTAAGAATCGTCTTATCGATATTCCAAAATTTCAGCCCGTTTGGTCACATAGAGCCTGAGAAAACTGCTTCCAAAGTTCGAACCCAAGTCTGAAATTAGCGTCCATAAAAATCATGATTTTTCTTAAAATCCAACTTTATGGTAATTTTGTGACTGAATTTGATTTGTACCACGATTCTTATCGCTATTCAAAAATTTCAGCCCATATGGTCTTATAGAGCCTGAGAAAACTGCTTCCAAAGTTCGAACCCAAGTCTGAAATTAGCGTCCATAAAAATCATGATTTTTCTAAGAATCAAACTTTTTGGATATTTTATGACTGATTTCGATTTAAAGCATGATTCTTATCGATTATCCAAAATTTCAGCCCGTTTGGTCACATAGAGCCTGAGAAAACTGCTTCCAAAGTTCAAACCCAAGTCTGAAATTAGCGTCCATAAAAATCATGATTTTTCTAAAAATCCAACTTTATGGAAATTTTGTGACTGAATTTGATTAGTACCACGATTCTTACCGCTATTCCAAAATTTCAGCCCGTTTTGTCCCATAGAGCCTGAGAAAACTGCTTCCAAAGTTCGAACCCAAGTCTGAAATAAGCGTCCATAAAAATCATGATTTTTCAAAAAATCCAACTTTATGGAAATTTTGTGACTGAATTTGATTAGTACCAATCGTGGTAAGTAAGAATCGTCTTATCGCTATTCAAAAATTTCAGCCCGTTTGGTCCTATAGAGCCTCAGAAAACTGCTTCCAAAGTTCGAACCCATGTCTGAAATTAGCGTCCATAAAAATCATGATTTTTCTAAAAATTCAACTTAATGGAGATTTTATGACTGATTTCGATTTAAAGCATGATTCTAATAGCTGTTCCAAAATTTCAGCCCGTATGGTCTTATAGAGCATGAGAAAACTGCTTCCAAAGTTCGAACCCAAGTCTGAAATTAGCGTCCATAAAAATCATGATTTTTCTTAAAATCCAACTTTATGGTAATTTTGTGACTGAATTTGATTGGTACCACGATTCTTATCGCTATTCAAAAATTTCGGCCCATATGGTCTTATAGAGCCTGAGAAAACTTCTTCCAAAGTTCGAACCCAAGTCTGAAATTAGCGTCCATAAAAATCATGATTTTTCAAAAAATCCAACTTTATGGAAATTTTGTGACTGAATTTGATTTGTACCAATCGTGGTAAGTAAGAATCGTCTTATCGCTATTCAAAAATTTCAGCCCGTTTGGTCCTATAGAGCCTCAGAAAACTGCTTCCAAAGTTCGAACCCATGTCTGAAATTAGCGTCCATAAAAATCATGATTTTTCTAAAAATTCAACTTAATGGAGATTTTATGACTGATTTCGATTTAAAGCATGATTCTTATAGCTGTTCCAAAATTTCAGCCCGTATGGTCTTATAGAGCATGAGAAAACTGCTTCCAAAGTTCGAACCCAAGTCTGAAATTAGCGTCCATAAAAATCATGATTTTTCTTAAAATCCAACTTTATGGTAATTTTGTGACTGAATTTGATTTGTACCACGATTCTTATCGCTATTCAAAAATTTCAGCCCGTTTGGTCCTATAGAGCCTCAGAAAACTGCTTCCAAAGTTCGAACCCAAGTCTGAAATTAGCGTCCATAAAAATCATGATTTTTCTAAGAATCAAACTTTTTGGGTATTTTATGACTGATTTCGATTTAAAGCATGATTCTTATCACTAATCCAAAATTTCAGCCCGTTTGGTCACATAGAGCCTGAAATTAGCCCAAGAAATTGAACCCAAGTCTGAAATTAGCGTCCATAAAAATCATGAATTTTCAAAAAATCCAACTTTATGGAATTTTTGTGACTGAATTTGATTAGTACCAATCGTGGTAAGTAAGAATCGTCTTATCGATATTCCAAAATTTCAGCCCGTTTGGTCACATAGAGCCTGAGAAAACTGCTTCCAAAGTTCGAACCCAAGTCTGAAATTAGCGTCCATAAAAATCATGATTTTTCTTAAAATCCAACTTTATGGTAATTTTGTGACTGAATTTGATTTGTACCACGATTCTTATCGCTATTCAAAAATTTCAGCCCGTTTGGTCCTATAGAGCCTCAGAAAACTGCTTCCAAAGTTCGAACCCAAGTCTGAAATTAGCGTCCATAAAAATCCTGATTTTTCTAAGAATCAAACTTTTTGGATATTTTATGACTGATTTCGATTTAAAGCATGATTCTTATCGCTAATCCAAAATTTCAGCCCGTTTGGTCACATAGAGCCTGAGAAAACTGCTTCCAAAGTTCGAACCCAAGTTTGAAATTAGCGTCCAAAAAAATCATGATTTTTCTAAAAATCCAACTTTATGGAAATTTTGTGACTCAATTTGATTAGTACCACGATTCTTACCGCTATTCCAAAATTTCAGCCCGTTTTGTCCCATAGAGCCTGAGAAAACTGCTTCCAAAGTTCGAACCCAAGTCTGAAATTAGCGTTTATAAAAATCATGATTTTTCAAAAAATCCAACTTTATGGAATTTTTGTGACTGAATTTGATTAGTACCAATCGTGGTAAGTAAGAATCGTCTTATCGATATTCCAAAATTTCAGCCCGTTTGGTCACATAGAGCCTGAGAAAACTGCTTCCAAAGTTCGAACCCAAGTCTGAAATTAGCGTCCATAAAAATCATGATTTTTCTAAGAATCAAACTTTTTGGATATTTTATGACTGATTTCGATTTAAAGCATGATTCTTATCGATAATCCAAAATTTCAGCCCGTTTGGTCACATAGAGCCTGAGAAAACTGCTTCCAAAGTTCAAACCCAAGTCTGAAATTAGCGTCCATAAAAATCATGATTTTTCTAAAAATCCAACTTTATGGAAATTTTGTGACTGAAATTGATTAGTACCACGATTCTTACCGCTATTCCAAAATTTCAGCCCGTTTTGTCCCATAGAGCCTGAGAAAACTGCTTCCAAAGTTCGAACCCGAGTCTGAAATAAGCGTCCATAAAAATCATGATTTTTCAAAAAATCCAACTTTATGGAAATTTTGTGACTGAATTTGATTAGTACCAATCGTGGGAAGTAAGAATCGTCTTATCGCTATTCAAAAATTTCAGCCCGTTTGGTCCTATAGAGCCTCAGAAAACTGCTTCCAAAGTTCGAACCCATGTCTGAAATTAGCGTCCATAAAAATCATGATTTTTCTAAAAATTCAACTTAATGGAGATTTTATGACTGATTTCGATTTAAAGCATGATTCTAATCGCTTATCCAAAATTTCAGCCCGTTTGGTCACATAGAGCTTGAGAAAACTGCTTCCAAAGTTCGAACCCAAGTTTGAAATTAGCGTCCATAAAAATCATGATTTTTCTTAAAATCCAACTTTATGGTAATTTTGTGACTGAATTTGATTGGTACCACGATTCTTATCGCTATTCAAAAATTTCAGCCCATATGGTCTTATAGAGCCTGAGAAAACTGCTTCCAAAGTTCGAACCCAAGTCTGAAATTAGCGTCCATAAAAATCATGATTTTTCAAAAAATCCAACTTTATGGAAATTTTGTGACTGAATTTGATTTGTACCAATCGTGGTAAGTAAGAATCGTCTTATCGCTATTCAAAAATTTCAGCCCGTTTGGTCCTATAGAGCCTCAGAAAACTGCTTCCAAAGTTCGAACCCATGTCTGAAATTAGCGTCCATAAAAATCATGATTTTTCTAAAAATTCAACTTAATGGAGATTTTATGACTGATTTCGATTTAAAGCATGATTCTTATAGCTGTTCCAAAATTTCAGCCCGTATGGTCTTATAGAGCATGAGAAAACTGCTTCCAAAGTTCGAACCCAAGTCTGAAATTAGCGTCCATAAAAATCATGATTTTTCTTAAAATCCAACTTTATGGTAATTTTGTGACTGAATTTGATTTGTACCACGATTCTTATCGCTATTCAAAAATTTCAGCCCGTTTGGTCCTATAGAGCCTCAGAAAACTGCTTCCAAAGTTCGAACCCAAGTCTGAAATTAGCGTCCATAAAAATCATGATTTTTCTAAGAATCAAACTTTTTGGATATTTTATGACTGATTTCGATTTAAAGCATGATTCTTATCGCTAATCCAAAATTTCAGCCCGTTTGGTCACATAGAGCCTGAAATTAGCCCAAGAAATTGAACCCAAGTCTGAAATTAGCGTCCATAAAAATCATGATTTTTCAAAAAATCCAACTTTATGGAATTTTTGTGACTGAATTTGATTAGTACCAATCGTGGTAAGTAAGAATCGTCTTATCGATATTCCAAAATTTCAGCCCGTTTGGTCACATAGAGCCTGAGAAAACTGCTTCCAAAGTTCGAACCCAAGTCTGAAATTAGCGTCCATAAAAATCATGATTTTTCTTAAAATCCAACTTTATGGTAATTTTGTGACTGAATTTGATTTGTACCACGATTCTTATCGCTATTCAAAAATTTCAGCCCGTTTGGTCCTATAGAGCCTCAGAAAACTGCTTCCAAAGTTCGAACCCAAGTCTGAAATTAGCGTCCATAAAAATCCTGATTTTTCTAAGAATCAAACTTTTTGGATATTTTATGACTGATTTCGATTTAAAGCATGATTCTAATCGCTAATCCAAAATTTCAGCCCGTTTGGTCACATAGAGCCTGAGAAAACTGCTTCCAAAGTTCGAACCCAAGTTTGAAATTAGCGTCCATAAAAATCATGATTTTTCTAAAAATCCAACTTAATGGAGATTTTGTGACTGAATTTGATTTGTACCACGATTCTTATCGCTATTCCAAAATTTCAGCCCGTTTGGTCACATAGAGCCTGAGAAAACTGCTTCCAAAGTTCGAACCCAAGTCTGAAATTAGCGTCCATAAAAATCATGATTTTTCTAAGAATCAAACTTTTTGGATATTTTATGACTGATTTCGATTTAAAGCATGATTCTTATCGATAATCCAAAATTTCAGCCCGTTTGGTCACATAGAGCCTGAGAAAACTGCTTCCAAAGTTCAAACCCAAGTCTGAAATTAGCGTCCATAAAAATCATGATTTTTCTAAAAATCCAACTTTATGGAAATTTTGTGACTGAAATTGATTAGTACCACGATTCTTACCGCTATTCCAAAATTTCAGTCCGTTTTGTCCCATAGAGCCTGAGAAAACTGCTTCCAAAGTTCGAACCCAAGTCTGAAATAAGCGTCCATAAAAATCATGATTTTTCAAAAAATCCAACTTTATGGAAATTTTGTGACTGAATTTGATTAGTACCAATCGTGGGAAGTAAGAATCGTCTTATCGCTATTCAAAAATTTCAGCCCGTTTGGTCCTATAGAGCCTCAGAAAACTGCTTCCAAAGTTCGAACCCATGTCTGAAATTAGCGTCCATAAAAATCATGATTTTTCTAAAAATTCAACTTAATGGAGATTTTATGACTGATTTCGATTTAAAGCATGATTCTAATAGCTGTTCCAAAATTTCAGCCCGTATGGTCTTATAGAGCATGAGAAAACTGCTTCCAAAGTTCGAACCCAAGTCTGAAATTAGCGTCCATAAAAATCATGATTTTTCTTAAAATCCAACTTTATGGTAATTTTGTGACTGAATTTGATTGGTACCACGATTCTTATCGCTATTCAAAAATTTCAGCCCATATGGTCTTATAGAGCCTGAGAAAACTGCTTCCAAAGTTCGAAACCAAGTCTGAAATTAGCGTCCATAAAAATCATGATTTTTCTAAGAATCAAACTTTTTGGATATTTTATGACTGATTTCGATTTAAAGCATGATTCTAATCGCTTATCCAAAATTTCAGCCCGTTTGGTCACATAGAGCTTGAGAAAACTGCTTCCAAAGTTCGAACCCAAGTTTGAAATTAGCGTCCATAAAAATCATGATTTTTCTAAAAATCCAACTTAATGGAGATTTTGTGACTGAATTTGATTTGTACCACGATTCTTATCGCTATTCAAAAATTTCAGCCCGTTTGGTCCTATAGAGCCTCAGAAAACTGCTTCCAAAGTTCGAACCCAAGTCTGAAATTAGCGTCCATAAAAATCATGATTTTTCTAAGAATCAAACTTTTTGGATATTTTATGACTGATTTCGATTTAAAGCATGATTCTAATCGCTAATCCAAAATTTCAGCCCGTTTGGTCACATAGAGCTTGAGAAAACTGCTTCCAAAGTTCGAACCCAAGTTTGAAATTAGCGTCCATAAAAATCATGATTTTTCTAAAAATCCAACTTTATGGAGATTTTGTGACTGAATTTGATTTGTACCACGATTCTTATCGCTATTCAAAAATTTCAGCCCATATGGTCTTATAGAGCCTGAGAAAACTGCTTCCAAAGTTCGAACCCAAGTCTGAAATTAGCGTCCATAAAAATCATGATTTTTCTAAGAATCAAACTTTTTGGATATTTTATGACTGATTTCGATTTAAAGCATGATTCTTATCGCTAATCCAAAATTTCAGCCCGTTTGGTCACATAGAGCCTGAGAAAACTGCTTCCAAAGTTCGAACCCAAGTTTGAAATTAGCGTCCAAAAAAATCATGATTTTTCTAAAAATCCAACTTTATGGAAATTTTGTGACTCAATTTGATTAGTACCACGATTCTTACCGCTATTCCAAAATTTCAGCCCGTTTTGTCCCATAGAGCCTGAGAAAACTGCTTCCAAAGTTCGAACCCAAGTCTGAAATTAGCGTCCATAAAAATCATGATTTTTCAAAAAATCCAACTTTATGGAATTTTTGTGACTGAATTTGATTAGTACCAATCGTGGTAAGTAAGAATCGTCTTATCGATATTCCAAAATTTCAGCCCGTTTGGTCACATAGAGCCTGAGAAAACTGCTTCCAAAGTTCGAACCCAAGTCTGAAATTAGCGTCCATAAAAATCATGATTTTTCTAAGAATCAAACTTTTTGGATATTTTATGACTGATTTCGATTTAAAGCATGATTCTTATCGATAATCCAAAATTTCAGCCCGTTTGGTCACATAGAGCCTGAGAAAACTGCTTCCAAAGTTCAAACCCAAGTCTGAAATTAGCGTCCATAAAAATCATGATTTTTCTAAAAATCCAACTTTATGGAAATTTTGTGACTGAATTTGATTAGTACCACGATTCTTACCGCTATTCCAAAATTTCAGCCCGTTTTGTCCCATAGAGCCTGAGAAAACTGCTTCCAAAGTTCGAACCCAAGTCTGAAATAAGCGTCCATAAAAATCATGATTTTTCAAAAAATCCAACTTTATGGAAATTTTGTGACTGAATTTGATTAGTACCAATCGTGGTAAGTAAGAATCGTCTTATCGCTATTCAAAAATTTCAGCCCGTTTGGTCCTATAGAGCCTCAGAAAACTGCTTCCAAAGTTCGAACCCATGTCTGAAATTAGCGTCCATAAAAATCATGATTTTTCTAAAAATTCAACTTAATGGAGATTTTATGACTGATTTCGATTTAAAGCATGATTCTAATAGCTGTTCCAAAATTTCAGCCCGTATGGTCACATAGAGCTTGAGAAAACTGCTTCCAAAGTTCGAACCCAAGTTTGAAATTAGCGTCCATAAAAATCATGATTTTTCTAAAAATCCAACTTAATGGAGATTTTGTGACTGAATTTGATTTGTTCCACGATTCTTATCGCTATTCAAAAATTTCAGCCCATATGGTCTTATAGAGCCTGAGAAAACTGCTTCCAAAGTTCGAACCCAAGTCTGAAATTAGCGTCCATAAAAATCATGATTTTTCTTAAAATCCAACTTTATGGTAATTTTGTGACTGAATTTGATTTGTACCACGATTCTTATCGCTATTCAAAAATTTCAGCCCGTTTGGTCCTATAGAGCCTCAGAAAACTGCTTCCAAAGTTCGAACCCAAGTCTGAAATTAGCGTCCATAAAAATCATGATTTTTCTAAGAATCAAACTTTTTGGATATTTTATGACTGATTTCGATTTAAAGCATGATTCTAATCGCTAATCCAAAATTTCAGCCCGTTTGGTCACATAGAGCTTGAGAAAACTGCTTCCAAAGTTCGAACCCAAGTTTGAAATTAGCGTCCATAAAAATCATGATTTTTCTAAAAATCCAACTTAATGGAGATTTTGTGACTGAATTTGATTTGTACCACGATTCTTATCGCTATTCAAAAATTTCAGCCCATATGGTCTTATAGAGCCTGAGAAAACTGCTTCCAAAGTTCGAACCCAAGTCTGAAATTAGCGTCCATAAAAATCATGATTTTTCTAAGAATCAAACTTTTTGGATATTTTAAGACTGATTTCGATTTAAAGCATGATTCTTATCGCAAATCCAAAATTTCAGCCCGTTTGGTCACATAGAGCCTGAGAAAACTGCTTCCAAAGTTCGAACCCAAGTCTGAAATTAGCGTCCATTAAAATCATGATTTTTCTAAAAATTCAACTTAATGGAGATTTTATGACTGATTTCGATTTAAAGCATGATTCTAATAGCTGTTCCAAAATTTCAGCCCGTATGGTCTTATAGAGCATGAGAAAACTGCTTCCAAAGTTCGAACCCAAGTCTGAAATTAGCGTCCATAAAAATCATGATTTTTCTTAAAATCCAACTTTATGGAGATTTTGTGACTGAATTTGATTTGTACCACGATTCTTATCGCTATTCAAAAATTTCAGCCCATATGGTCTTATAGAGCCTGAGAAAACTGCTTCCAAAGTTCGAACCCAAGTCTGAAATTAGCGTCCATAAAAATCATGATTTTTCTAAGAATCAAACTTTTTGGATATTTTATGACTGATTTCGATTTAAAGCATGATTCTTATCGCTAATCCAAAATTTCAGCCCGTTTGGTCACCTAGAGCCTGAGAAAACTGCTTCCAAAGTTCGAACCCAAGTTTGAAATTAGCGTCCAAAAAAAT
Organism: Hesperophylax consimilis; assembly: GCF_061612785.1. Classification (NCBI taxonomy): domain Eukaryota; kingdom Metazoa; phylum Arthropoda; class Insecta; order Trichoptera; family Limnephilidae; genus Hesperophylax; species Hesperophylax consimilis. The sequence continues at coordinate 279,238 of NW_028301282.1, forward strand.
CATGATTTTTCTAAAAATCCAACTTTATGGAAATTTTGTGACTCAATTTGATTAGTACCACGATTCTTACCGTTTTCCAAAATTTCAGCCCGTTTTGTCCCATAGAGCCTGAGAAAACTGCTTCCAAAGTTCGAACCCAAGTCTGAAATTAGCGTCCATAAAAATCATGATTTTTCAAAAAAATCCAACTTTATGGAAATTTTGTGACTGAATTTGATTTGTACCAATCGTGGTAAGTAAGAATCGTCTTATCGCTATTCAAAAATTTCAGCCCGTTTGGTCCTATAGAGCCTGAGAAAACTGCTTCCAAAGTTCGAACCCAAGTCTGAAATTAGCGTCCATAAAAATCATGATTTTTCTAAGAATCAAATTTTTTGGATATTTTATGACTGATTTCGATTTAAAGCATGATTCTAATCGCTAATCCAAAATTTCAGCCCGTTTGGTCACATAGAGCCTGAGAAAACTGCTTCCAAAGTTCGAACCCAAGTTTGAAATTAGCGTCCATAAAAATCATGATTTTTCTAAAAATCCAACTTAATGGAGATTTTGTGACTGAATTTGATTTGTACCACGATTCTTATCGCTATTCAAAAATTTCAGCCCATATGGTCTTATAGAGCCTGAGAAAACTGCTTCCAAAGTTCGAACCCAAGTCTGAAATTAGCGTCCATAAAAATCATGATTTTTCTAAGAATCAAACTTTTTGGATATTTTATGACTGATTTCGATTTAAAGCATGATTCTAATCGCTAATCCAAAATTTCAGCCCGTTTGGTCACATAGAGCCTGAGAAAACTGCTTCCAAAGTTCGAACCCAAGTTTGAAATTAGCGTCCATAAAAATCATGATTTTTCTAAAAATCCAACTTAATGGAGATTTTGTGACTGAATTTGATTTGTTCCACGATTCTTATCGCTATTCAAAAATTTCAGCCCATATGGTCTTATAGAGCCTGAGAAAACTGCTTCCAAAGTTCGAACCCAAGTCTGAAATTAGCGTCCATAAAAATCATGATTTTTCTTAAAATCCAACTTTATGGTAATTTTGTGACTGAATTTGATTTGTTCCACGATTCTTATCGCTATTCAAAAATTTCAGCCCATATGGTCTTATAGAGCCTGAGAAAACTGCTTCCAAAGTTCGAACCCAAGTCTGAAATTAGCGTCCATAAAAATCATGATTTTTCTTAAAATCCAACTTTATGGTAATTTTGTGACTGAATTTGATTTGTACCACGATTCTTATCGCTATTCAAAAATTTCAGCCCGTTTGGTCCTATAGAGCCTCAGAAAACTGCTTCCAAAGTTCGAACCCAAGTCTGAAATTAGCGTCCATAAAAATCATGATTTTTCTAAGAATCAAACTTTTTGGATATTTTATGACTGATTTCGATTTAAAGCATGATTCTAATCGCTAATCCAAAATTTCAGCCCGTTTGGTCACATAGAGCTTGAGAAAACTGCTTCCAAAGTTCGAACCCAAGTTTGAAATTAGCGTCCATAAAAATCATGATTTTTCTAAAAATCCAACTTAATGGAGATTTTGTGACTGAATTTGATTTGTACCACGATTCTTATCGCTATTCAAAAATTTCAGCCCATATGGTCTTATAGAGCCTGAGAAAACTGCTTCCAAAGTTCGAACCCAAGTCTGAAATTAGCGTCCATAAAAATCATGATTTTTCTAAGAATCAAACTTTTTGGATATTTTATGACTGATTTCGATTTAAAGCATGATTCTTATCGCAAATCCAAAATTTCAGCCCGTTTGGTCACATAGAGCCTGAGAAAACTGCTTCCAAAGTTCGAACCCAAGTCTGAAATTAGCGTCCATTAAAATCATGATTTTTCTAAGAATCAAACTTTTTGGATATTTTATGACTGATTTCGATTTAAAGCATGATTCTTATCGCTAATCCAAAATTTCAGCCCGTTTGGTCACCTAGAGCCTGAGAAAACTGCTTCCAAAGTTCGAACCCAAGTTTGAAATTAGCGTCCAAAAAAATCATGATTTTTCTAAAAATCCAACTTTATGGAAATTTTGTGACTCAATTTGATTAGTACCACGATTCTTACCGTTTTCCAAAATTTCAGCCCGTTTTGTCCCATAGAGCCTGAGAAAACTGCTTCCAAAGTTCGAACCCAAGTCTGAAATTAGCGTCCATAAAAATCATGATTTTTCAAAAAAATCCAACTTTATGGAAATTTTGTGACTGAATTTGATTTGTACCAATCGTGGTAAGTAAGAATCGTCTTATCGCTATTCAAAAATTTCAGCCCGTTTGGTCCTATAGAGCCTGAGAAAACTGCTTCCAAAGTTCGAACCCAAGTCTGAAATTAGCGTCCATAAAAATCATGATTTTTCTAAGAATCAAATTTTTTGGATATTTTATGACTGATTTCGATTTAAAGCATGATTCTAATCGCTAATCCAAAATTTCAGCCCGTTTGGTCACATAGAGCCTGAGAAAACTGCTTCCAAAGTTCGAACCCAAGTTTGAAATTAGCGTCCATAAAAATCATGATTTTTCTAAAAATCCAACTTAATGGAGATTTTGTGACTGAATTTGATTTGTACCACGATTCTTATCGCTATTCAAAAATTTCAGCCCATATGGTCTTATAGAGCCTGAGAAAACTGCTTCCAAAGTTCGAACCCAAGTCTGAAATTAGCGTCCATAAAAATCATGATTTTTCTAAGAATCAAATTTTTTGGATATTTTATGACTGATTTCGATTTAAAGCATGATTCTAATCGCTAATCCAAAATTTCAGCCCGTTTGGTCACATAGAGCCTGAGAAAACTGCTTCCAAAGTTCGAACCCAAGTTTGAAATTAGCGTCCATAAAAATCATGATTTTTCTAAAAATCCAACTTAATGGAGATTTTGTGACTGAATTTGATTTGTACCACGATTCTTATCGCTATTCAAAAATTTCAGCCCATATGGTCTTATAGAGCCTGAGAAAACTGCTTCCAAAGTTCGAACCCAAGTCTGAAATTAGCGTCCATAAAAATCATGATTTTTCTAAGAATCAAACTTTTTGGATATTTTATGACTGATTTCGATTTAAAGCATGATTCTAATCGCTAATCCAAAATTTCAGCCCGTTTGGTCACATAGAGCCTGAGAAAACTGCTTCCAAAGTTCGAACCCAAGTTTGAAATTAGCGTCCATAAAAATCATGATTTTTCTAAAAATCCAACTTAATGGAGATTTTGTGACTGAATTTGATTTGTTCCACGATTCTTATCGCTATTCAAAAATTTCAGCCCATATGGTCTTATAGAGCCTGAGAAAACTGCTTCCAAAGTTCGAACCCAAGTCTGAAATTAGCGTCCATAAAAATCATGATTTTTCTTAAAATCCAACTTTATGGTAATTTTGTGACTGAATTTGATTGGTTCCACGATTCTTATCGCTATTCAAAAATTTCAGCCCATATGGTCTTATAGAGCCTGAGAAAACTGCTTCCAAAGTTCGAACCCAAGTCTGAAATTAGCGTCCATAAAAATCATGATTTTTCTTAAAATCCAACTTTATGGTAATTTTGTGACTGAATTTGATTTGTACCACGATTCTTATCGCTATTCAAAAATTTCAGCCCGTTTGGTCCTATAGAGCCTCAGAAAACTGCTTCCAAAGTTCGAACCCAAGTCTGAAATTAGCGTCCATAAAAATCATGATTTTTCTAAGAATCAAACTTTTTGGATATTTTATGACTGATTTCGATTTAAAGCATGATTCTAATCGCTAATCCAAAATTTCAGCCCGTTTGGTCACATAGAGCTTGAGAAAACTGCTTCCAAAGTTCGAACCCAAGTTTGAAATTAGCGTCCATAAAAATCATGATTTTTCTAAAAATCCAACTTAATGGAGATTTTGTGACTGAATTTGATTTGTACCACGATTCTTATCGCTATTCAAAAATTTCAGCCCATATGGTCTTATAGAGCCTGAGAAAACTGCTTCCAAAGTTCGAACCCAAGTCTGAAATTAGCGTCCATAAAAATCATGATTTTTCTAAGAATCAAACTTTTTGGATATTTTATGACTGATTTCGATTTAAAGCATGATTCTTATCGCAAATCCAAAATTTCAGCCCGTTTGGTCACATAGAGCCTGAGAAAACTGCTTCCAAAGTTCGAACCCAAGTCTGAAATTAGCGTCCATTAAAATCATGATTTTTCTAAAAATTCAACTTAATGGAGATTTTATGACTGATTTCGATTTAAAGCATGATTCTAATAGCTGTTCCGAAATTTCAGCCCGTATGGTCTTATAGAGCATGAGAAAACTGCTTCCAAAGTTCGAACCCAAGTCTGAAATTAGCGTCCATAAAAATCATGATTTTTCTTAAAATCCAACTTTATGGAGATTTTGTGACTGAATTTGATTTGTACCACGATTCTTATCGCTATTCAAAAATTTCAGCCCATATGGTCTTATAGAGCCTGAGAAAACTGCTTCCAAAGTTCGAACCCAAGTCTGAAATTAGCGTCCATAAAAATCATGATTTTTCTAAGAATCAAACTTTTTGGATATTTTATGACTGATTTCGATTTAAAGCATGATTCTTATCGCTAATCCAAAATTTCAGCCCGTTTGGTCACCTAGAGCCTGAGAAAACTGCTTCCAAAGTTCGAACCCAAGTTTGAAATTAGCGTCCAAAAAAATCATGATTTTTCTAAAAATCCAACTTTATGGAAATTTTGTGACTCAATTTGATTAGTACCACGATTCTTACCGTTTTCCAAAATTTCAGCCCGTTTTGTCCCATAGAGCCTGAGAAAACTGCTTCCAAAGTTCGAACCCAAGTCTGAAATTAGCGTCCATAAAAATCATGATTTTTCAAAAAAATCCAACTTTATGGAAATTTTGTGACTGAATTTGATTTGTACCAATCGTGGTAAGTAAGAATCGTCTTATCGCTATTCAAAAATTTCAGCCCGTTTGGTCCTATAGAGCCTGAGAAAACTGCTTCCAAAGTTCGAACCCAAGTCTGAAATTAGCGTCCATAAAAATCATGATTTTTCTAAGAATCAAATTTTTTGGATATTTTATGACTGATTTCGATTTAAAGCATGATTCTAATCGCTAATCCAAAATTTCAGCCCGTTTGGTCACATAGAGCCTGAGAAAACTGCTTCCAAAGTTCGAACCCAAGTTTGAAATTAGCGTCCATAAAAATCATGATTTTTCTAAAAATCCAACTTAATGGAGATTTTGTGACTGAATTTGATTTGTACCACGATTCTTATCGCTATTCAAAAATTTCAGCCCATATGGTCTTATAGAGCCTGAGAAAACTGCTTCCAAAGTTCGAACCCAAGTCTGAAATTAGCGTCCATAAAAATCATGATTTTTCTAAGAATCAAACTTTTTGGATATTTTATGACTGATTTCGATTTAAAGCATGATTCTAATCGCTAATCCAAAATTTCAGCCCGTTTGGTCACATAGAGCCTGAGAAAACTGCTTCCAAAGTTCGAACCCAAGTTTGAAATTAGCGTCCATAAAAATCATGATTTTTCTAAAAATCCAACTTAATGGAGATTTTGTGACTGAATTTGATTTGTACCACGATTCTTATCGCTATTCAAAAATTTCAGCCCATATGGTCCTATAGAGCCTGAGAAAACTGCTTCCAAAGTTCGAACCCAAGTCTGAAATAAGCGTCCATAAAAATCATGATTTTTCAAAAAATCCAACTTTATGGAAATTTTGTGACTGAATTTGATTAGTACCAATCGTGGTAAGTAAGAATCGTCTTATCGCTATTCAAAAATTTCAGCCCGTTTGGTCCTATAGAGCCTCAGAAAACTGCTTCCAAAGTTCGAACCCATGTCTGAAATTAGCGTCCATAAAAATCATGATTTTTCTAAAAATTCAACTTAATGGAGATTTTATGACTGATTTCGATTTAAAGCATGATTCTAATAGCTGTTCCAAAATTTCAGCCCGTTTGGTCACATAGAGCCTGAGAAAACAGCTTCCAAAGTTCAAACCCAAGTTTGAAATTAGCGTCCAAAAAAATCATGATTTTTCTAAAAATCCAACTTTATGGAAATTGTGTGACTCAATTTGATTAGTACCACGATTCTTACCGCGATTCCAAAATTTCAGCCCGTTTTGTCCCATAGAGCCTGAGAAAACTGCTTCCAAAGTTCGAACCCAAGTCTGAAATAAGCGTCCATAAAAATCATGATTTTTCAAAAAATCCAACTTTATGGAATTTTTGTGACTGAATTTGATTAGTACCAATCGTGGTAAGTAAGAATCGTCTTATCGATATTCCAAAATTTCAGCCCGTTTGGTCCTATAGAGCCTCAGAAAACTGCTTCCAAAGTTCGAACCCAAGTCTGAATTTAGCGTCCATAAAAATCCTGATTTTTCTAAGAATCAAACTTTTTGGATATTTTATGACTGATTTCGATTTAAAGCATGATTCTTATCGCTATTCCAAAATTTCAGCCCGTTTTGTCCCATAGAGCCTGAGAAAACTGCTTCCAAAGTTCGAACCCAAGTCTGAAATTAGCGTCCATAAAAATCATGATTTTTCAAAAAATCCAACTTTATGGAAATTTTGTGACTGAATTTGATTTGTACCAATCGTGGTAAGTAAGAATCGTCTTATCGCTATTCAAAAATTTCAGCCCGTTTGGTCCTATAGAGCCTCAGAAAACTGCTTCCAAAGTTCGAACCCATGTCTGAAATTAGCGTCCATAAAAATCATGATTTTTCTAAAAATTCAACTTAATGGAGATTTTATGACTGATTTCGATTTAAAGCATGATTCTTATAGCTGTTCCAAAATTTCAGCCCGTATGGTCTTATAGAGCATGAGAAAACTGCTTCCAAAGTTCGAACCCAAGTCTGAAATTAGCGTCCATAAAAATCATGATTTTTCTTAAAATCCAACTTTATGGTAATTTTGTGACTGAATTTGATTTGTACCACGATTCTTATCGCTATTCAAAAATTTCAGCCCGTTTGGTCCTATAGAGCCTCAGAAAACTGCTTCCAAAGTTCGAACCCAAGTCTGAAATTAGCGTCCATAAAAATCATGATTTTTCTAAGAATCAAACTTTTTGGATATTTTATGACTGATTTCGATTTAAAGCATGATTCTTATCACTAATCCAAAATTTCAGCCCGTTTGGTCACATAGAGCCTGAAATTAGCCCAAGAAATTGAACCCAAGTCTGAAATTAGCGTCCATAAAAATCATGATTTTTCAAAAAATCCAACTTTATGGAATTTTTGTGACTGAATTTGATAAGTACCAATCGTGGTAAGTAAGAATCGTCTTATCGATATTCCAAAATTTCAGCCCGTTTGGTCACATAGAGCCTGAGAAAACTGCTTCCAAAGTTCGAACCCAAGTCTGAAATTAGCGTCCATAAAAATCATGATTTTTCTTAAAATCCAACTTTATGGTAATTTTGTGACTGAATTTGATTTGTACCACGATTCTTATCGCTATTCAAAAATTTCAGCCCGTTTGGTCCTATAGAGCCTCAGAAAACTGCTTCCAAAGTTCGAACCCAAGTCTGAAATTAGCGTCCATAAAAATCCTGATTTTTCTAAGAATCAAACTTTTTGGATATTTTATGACTGATTTCGATTTAAAGCATGATTCTAATCGCTAATCCAAAATTTCAGCCCGTTTGGTCATATAGAGCCTGAGAAAACTGCTTCCAAAGTTCGAACCCAAGTTTGAAATTAGCGTCCATAAAAATCATGATTTTTCTAAAAATCCAACTTAATGGAGATTTTGTGACTGAATTTGATTTGTACCACGATTCTTATCGCTATTCAAAAATTTCAGCCCATATGGTCTTATAGAGCCTGAGAAAACTGCTTCCAAAGTTCGAACCCAAGTCTGAAATTAGCGTCCATAAAAATCATGATTTTTCTAAGAATCAAACTTTTTGGATATTTTATGACTGATTTCGATTTAAAGCATGATTCTTATCGCTAATCCAAAATTTCAGCCCGTTTGGTCACATAGAGCCTGAGAAAACTGCTTCCAAAGTTCGAACCCAAGTTTGAAATTAGCGTCCAAAAAAATCATGATTTTTCTAAAAATCCAACTTTATGGAAATTTTGTGACTCAATTTGATTAGTACCACGATTCTTACCGCTATTCCAAAATTTCAGCCCGTTTTGTCCCATAGAGCCTGAGAAAACTGCTTCCAAAGTTCGAACCCAAGTCTGAAATTAGCGTCCATAAAAATCATGATTTTTCAAAAAATCCAACTTTATGGAATTTTTGTGACTGAATTTGATTAGTACCAATCGTGGTAAGTAAGAATCGTCTTATCGATATTCCAAAATTTCAGCCCGTTTGGTCACATAGAGCCTGAGAAAACTGCTTCCAAAGTTCGAACCCAAGTCTGAAATTAGCGTCCATAAAAATCATGATTTTTCTAAGAATCAAACTTTTTGGATATTTTATGACTGATTTCGATTTAAAGCATGATTCTTATCGCTAATCCAAAATTTCAGCCCGTTTGGTCACATAGAGCCTGAGAAAACTGCTTCCAAAGTTCGAACCCAAGTTTGAAATTAGCGTCCAAAAAAATCATGATTTTTCTAAAAATCCAACTTTATGGAAATTTTGTGACTCAATTTGATTAGTACCACGATTCTTACCGCTATTCCAAAATTTCAGCCCGTTTTGTCCCATAGAGCCTGAGAAAACTGCTTCCAAAGTTCGAACCCAAGTCTGAAATTAGCGTCCATAAAAATCATGATTTTTCAAAAAATCCAACTTTATGGAATTTTTGTGACTGAATTTGATTAGTACCAATCGTGGTAAGTAAGAATCGTCTTATCGATATTCCAAAATTTCAGCCCGTTTGGTCACATAGAGCCTGAGAAAACTGCTTCCAAAGTTCGAACCCAAGTCTGAAATTAGCGTCCATAAAAATCATGATTTTTCTAAGAATCAAACTTTTTGGATATTTTATGACTGATTTCGATTTAAAGCATGATTCTTATCGATAATCCAAAATTTCAGCCCGTTTGGTCACATAGAGCTTGAGAAAACTGCTTCCAAAGTTCAAACCCAAGTTTGAAATTAGCGTCCATAAAAATCATGATTTTTCTTAAAATCCAACTTTATGGTAATTTTGTGACTGAATTTGATTGGTACCACGATTCTTATCGCTATTCAAAAATTTCAGCCCATATGGTCTTATAGAGCCTGAGAAAACTGCTTCCAAAGTTCGAACCCAAGTCTGAAATAAGCGTCCATAAAAATCATGATTTTTCAAAAAATCCAACTTTATGGAAATTTTGTGACTGAATTTGATTTGTACCAATCGTGGTAAGTAAGAATCGTCTTATCGCTATTCAAAAATTTCAGCCCGTTTGGTCCTATAGAGCCTCAGAAAACTGCTTCCAAAGTTCGAACCCATGTCTGAAATTAGCGTCCATAAAAATCATGATTTTTCTAAAAATTCAACTTAATGGAGATTTTATGACTGATTTCGATTTAAAGCATGATTCTTATAGCTGTTCCAAAATTTCAGCCCGTATGGTCTTATAGAGCATGAGAAAACTGCTTCCAAAGTTCGAACCCAAGTCTGAAATTAGCGTCCATAAAAATCATGATTTTTCTTAAAATCCAACTTTATGGTAATTTTGTGACTGAATTTGATTTGTACCACGATTCTTATCGCTATTCAAAAATTTCAGCCCGTTTGGTCCTATAGAGCCTCAGAAAACTGCTTCCAAAGTTCGAACCCAAGTCTGAAATTAGCGTCCATAAAAATCCTGATTTTTCTAAGAATCAAACTTTTTGGATATTTTATGACTGATTTCGATTTAAAGCATGATTCTTATCGCTAATCCAAAATTTCAGCCCGTTTGGTCACATAGAGCCTGAAATTAGCCCAAGAAATTGAACCCAAGTCTGAAATTAGCGTCCATAAAAATCATGATTTTTCAAAAAATCCAACTTTATGGAATTTTTGTGACTGAATTTGATTAGTACCAATCGTGGTAAGTAAGAATCGTCTTATCGATATTCCAAAATTTCAGCCCGTTTGGTCACATAGAGCCTGAGAAAACTGCTTCCAAAGTTCGAACCCAAGTCTGAAATTAGCGTCCATAAAAATCATGATTTTTCTTAAAATCCAACTTTATGGTAATTTTGTGACTGAATTTGATTTGTACCACGATTCTTATCGCTATTCAAAAATTTCAGCCCGTTTGGTCCTATAGAGCCTCAGAAAACTGCTTCCAAAGTTCGAACCCAAGTCTGAAATTAGCGTCCATAAAAATCCTGATTTTTCTAAGAATCAAACTTTTTGGATATTTTATGACTGATTTCGATTTAAAGCATGATTCTAATCGCTAATCCAAAATTTCAGCCCGTTTGGTCACATAGAGCCTGAGAAAACTGCTTCCAAAGTTCGAACCCAAGTTTGAAACTAGCGTCCATAAAAATCATGATTTTTCTAAAAATCCAACTTAATGGAGATTTTGTGACTGAATTTGATTTGTACCACGATTCTTATCGCTATTCAAAAATTTCAGCCCATATGGTCTTATAGAGCCTGAGAAAACTGCTTCCAAAGTTCGAACCCAAGTTTGAAATTAGCGTCCATAAAAATCATGATTTTTCTAAAAATCCAACTTAATGGAGATTTTGTGACTGAATTTGATTTGTACCACGATTCTTATCGCTATTCAAAAATTTCAGCCCATATGGTCTTATAGAGCCTGAGAAAACTGCTTCCAAAGTTCGAACCCAAGTCTGAAATTAGCGTCCATAAAAATCATGATTTTTCTAAGAATCAAACTTTTTGGATATTTTATGACTGATTTCGATTTAAAGCATGATTCTTATCGCTAATCCAAAATTTCAGCCCGTTTGGTCACATAGAGCCTGAGAAAACTGCTTCCAAAGTTCGAACCCAAGTTTGAAATTAGCGTCCAAAAAAATCATGATTTTTCTAAAAATCCAACTTTATGGAAATTTTGTGACTCAATTTGATTAGTACCACGATTCTTACCGCTATTCCAAAATTTCAGCCCGTTTTGTACCATAGAGCCTGAGAAAACTGCTTCCAAAGTTCGAACCCAAGTCTGAAATTAGCGTCCATAAAAATCATGATTTTTCAAAAAATCCAACTTTATGGAATTTTTGTGACTGAATTTGATTAGTACCAATCGTGGTAAGTAAGAATCGTCTTATCGATATTCCAAAATTTCAGCCCGTTTGGTCACATAGAGCCTGAGAAAACTGCTTCCAAAGTTCGAACCCAAGTCTGAAATTAGCGTCCATAAAAATCATGATTTTTCTTTAAATCCAACTTTATGGTAATTTTGTGACTGAATTTGATTTGTACCACGATTCTTATCGCTATTCAAAAATTTCAGCCCGTTTGGTCCTATAGAGCCTCAGAAAACTGCTTCCAAAGTTCGAACCCAAGTCTGAAATTAGCGTCCATAAAAATCCTGATTTTTCTAAGAATCAAACTTTTTGGATATTTTATGACTGATTTCGATTTAAAGCATGATTCTAATCGCTAATCCAAAATTTCAGCCCGTTTGGTCACATAGAGCCTGAGAAAACTGCTTCCAAAGTTCGAACCCAAGTTTGAAATTAGCGTCCATAAAAATCATGATTTTTCTAAAAATCCAACTTAATGGAGATTTTGTGACTGAATTTGATTTGTACCACGATTCTTATCGCTATTCAAAAATTTCAGCCCATATGGTCTTATAGAGCCTGAGAAAACTGCTTCCAAAGTTCGAACCCAAGTTTGAAATTAGCGTCCAAAAAAATCATGATTTTTCTAAAAATCCAACTTTATGGAAATTTTGTTACTCAATTTGATTAGTACCACGATTCTTACCGCTATTCCAAAATTTCAGCCCGTTTTGTACCATAGAGCCTGAGAAAACTGCTTCCAAAGTTCGAACCCAAGTCTGAAATTAGCGTCCATAAAAATCATGATTTTTCAAAAAATCCAACTTTATGGAATTTTTGTGACTGAATTTGATTAGTACCAATCGTGGTAAGTAAGAATCGTCTTATCGATATTCCAAAATTTCAGCCCGTTTGGTCACATAGAGCCTGAGAAAACTGCTTCCAAAGTTCGAACCCAAGTCTGAAATTAGCGTCCATAAAAATCATGATTTTTCTTAAAATCCAACTTTATGGTAATTTTGTGACTGAATTTGATTTGTACCACGATTCTTATCGCTATTCAAAAATTTCAGCCCGTTTGGTCCTATAGAGCCTCAGAAAACTGCTTCCAAAGTTCGAACCCAAGTCTGAAATTAGCGTCCATAAAAATCCTGATTTTTCTAAGAATCAAACTTTTTGGATATTTTATGACTGATTTCGATTTAAAGCATGATTCTAATCGCTAATCCAAAATTTCAGCCCGTTTGGTCACATAGAGCCTGAGAAAACTGCTTCCAAAGTTCGAACCCAAGTTTGAAATTAGCGTCCATAAAAATCATGATTTTTCTAAAAATCCAACTTAATGGAGATTTTGTGACTGAATTTGATTTGTACCACGATTCTTATCGCTATTCAAAAATTTCAGCCCATATGGTCTTATAGAGCCTGAGAAAACTGCTTCCAAAGTTCGAACCCAAGTCTGAAATTAGCGTCCATAAAAATCATGATTTTTCAAAAAATCCAACTTTATGGAATTTTTGTGACTGAATTTGATTAGTACCAATCGTGGTAAGTAAGAATCGTCTTATCGATATTCCAAAATTTCAGCCCGTTTGGTCACATAGAGCCTGAGAAAACTGCTTCCAAAGTTCGAACCCAAGTTTGAAATTAGCGTCCAAAAAAATCATGATTTTTCTAAAAATCCAACTTTATGGAAATTTTGTGACTCAATTTGATTAGTACCACGATTCTTACCGCTATTCCAAAATTTCAGCCCGTTTTGTCCCATAGAGCCTGAGAAAACTGCTTCCAAAGTTCGAACCCAAGTCTGAAATTAGCGTCCATAAAAATCATGATTTTTCAAAAAATCCAACTTTATGGAATTTTTGTGACTGAATTTGATTAGTACCAATCGTGGTAAGTAAGAATCGTCTTATCGATATTCCAAAATTTCAGCCCGTTTGGTCACATAGAGCCTGAGAAAACTGCTTCCAAAGTTCGAACCCAAGTCTGAAATTAGCGTCCATAAAAATCATGATTTTTCTAAGAATCAAACTTTTTGGATATTTTATGACTGATTTCGATTTAAAGCATGATTCTTATCGATAATCCAAAATTTCAGCCCGTTTGGTCACATAGAGCCTGAGAAAACTGCTTCCAAAGTTCAAACCCAAGTCTGAAATTAGCGTCCATAAAAATCATGATTTTTCTAAAAATCCAACTTTATGGAAATTTTGTGACTGAATTTGATTAGTACCACGATTCTTACCGCTATTCCAAAATTTCAGCCCGTTTTGTCCCATAGAGCCTGAGAAAACTGCTTCCAAAGTTCGAACCCAAGTCTGAAATAAGCGTCCATAAAAATCATGATTTTTCAAAAAATCCAACTTTATGGAAATTTTGTGACTGAATTTGATAAGTACCAATCGTGGTAAGTAAGAATCGTCTTATCGCTATTCAAAAATTTCAGCCCGTTTGGTCCTATAGAGCCTCAGAAAACTGCTTCCAAAGTTCGAACCCATGTCTGAAATTAGCGTCCATAAAAATCATGATTTTTCTAAAAATTCAACTTAATGAAGATTTTATGACTGATTTCGATTTAAAGCATGATTCTAATAGCTGTTCCAAAATTTCAGCGCGTATGGTCTTATAGAGCATGAGAAAACTGCTTCCAAAGTTCGAACCCAAGTCTGAAATTAGCGTCCATAAAAATCATGATTTTTCTTAAAATCCAACTTTATGGTAATTTTGTGACTGAATTTGATTGGTACCACGATTCTTATCGCTATTCAAAAATTTCAGCCCATATGGTCTTATAGAGCCTGAGAAAACTGCTTCCAAAGTTCGAACCCAAGTCTGAAATTAGCGTCCATAAAAATCATGATTTTTCTAAGAATCAAACTTTTTGGATATTTTATGACTGATTTCGATTTAAAGCATGATTCTAATCGCTTATCCAAAATTTCAGCCCGTTTGGTCACATAGAGCTTGAGAAAACTGCTTCCAAAGTTCGAACCCAAGTTTGAAATTAGCGTCCATAAAAATCATGATTTTTCTAAAAATCCAACTTAATGGAGATTTTGTGACTGAATTTGATTTGTTCCACGATTCTTATCGCTATTCAAAAATTTCAGCCCATATGGTCTTATAGAGCCTGAGAAAACTGCTTCCAAAGTTCGAACCCAAGTCTGAAATTAGCGTCCATAAAAATCATGATTTTTCTTAAAATCCAACTTTATGGTAATTTTGTGACTGAATTTGATTTGTACCACGATTCTTATCGCTATTCAAAAATTTCAGCCCGTTTGGTCCTATAGAGCCTCAGAAAACTGCTTCCAAAGTTCGAACCCAAGTCTGAAATTAGCGTCCATAAAAATCATGATTTTTCTAAGAATCAAACTTTTTGGATATTTTATGACTGATTTCGATTTAAAGCATGATTCTTATCGCTAATCCAAAATTTCAGCCCGTATGGTCTTATAGAGCATGAGAAAACTGCTTCCAAAGTTCGAACCCAAGTCTGAAATTAGCGTCCATAAAAATCATGATTTTTCTTAAAATCCAACTTTATGGTAATTTTAAGACTGAATTTGATTTGTACCACGATTCTTATCGCTATTCAAAAATTTCAGCCCGTTTGGTCCTATAGAGCCTCAGAAAACTGCTTCCAAAGTTCGAACCCAAGTCTGAAATTAGCGTCCATAAAAATCATGATTTTTCTAAGAATCAAACTTTTTGGATATTTTATGACTGATTTCGATTTAAAGCATGATTCTAATCGCTAATCCAAAATTTCAGCCCGTTTGGTCACATAGAGCCTGAGAAAACTGCTTCCAAAGTTCGAACCCAAGTTTGAAATTAGCGTCCATAAAAATCATGATTTTTCTAAAAATCCAACTAAATGGAGATTTTGTGACTGAATTTGATTTGTACCACGATTCTTATCGCTATTCAAAAATTTCAGCCCATATGGTCTTATAGAGCCTGAGAAAACTGCTTCCAAAGTTCGAACCCAAGTCTGAAATTAGCGTCCATAAAAATCATGATTTTTCTAAAAATTCAACTTAATGGAGATTTTATGACTGATTTCGATTTAAAGCATGATTCTAATAGCTGTTCCAAAATTTCAGCCCGTATGGTCTTATAGAGCATGAGAAAACTGCTTCCAAAGTTCGAACCCAAGTCTGAAATTAGCGTCCATAAAAATCATGATTTTTCTTAAAATCCAACTTTATGGTAATTTTGTGACTGAATTTGATTTGTACCACGATTCTTATCGCTATTCAAAAATTTCAGCCCGTTTGGTCCTATAGAGCCTCAGAAAACTGCTTCCAAAGTTCGAACCCAAGTCTGAAATTAGCGTCCATAAAAATCATGATTTTCCTAAGAATCAAACTTTTTGGATATTTTATGACTGATTTCGATTTAAAGCATGATTCTAATCGCTAATCCAAAATTTCAGCCCGTTTGGTCACATAGAGCCTGAGAAAACTGCTTCCAAAGTTCGAACCCAAGTTTGAAATTAGCGTCCATAAAAATCATGATTTTTCTAAAAATCCAACTTTATGGAGATTTTGTGACTGAATTTGATTTGTACCACGATTCTTATCGCTATTCAAAAATTTCAGCCCATATGGTCTTATAGAGCCTGAGAAAACTGCTTCCAAAGTTCGAACCCAAGTCTGAAATTAGCGTCCATAAAAATCATGATTTTTCTAAGAATCAAACTTTTAAAATATTTTATGACTGATTTCGATTTAAAGCATGATTCTTATCGCAAATCCAAAATTTCAGCCCGTTTGGTCACATAGAGCCTGAGAAAACTGCTTCCAAAGTTCGAACCCAAGTTTGAAATTAGCGTCCAAAAAAATCATGATTTTTCTAAAAATCCAACTTTATGGAAATTTTGTGACTCAATTTGATTAGTACCACGATTCTTACCGCTATTCCAAAATTTCAGCCCGTTTTGTCCCATAGAGCCTGAGAAAACTGCTTCCAAAGTTCGAACCCAAGTCTGAAATTAGCGTCCATAAAAATCATGATTTTTCAAAAAATCCAACTTTATGGAATTTTTGTGACTGAATTTGATGAGTACCAATCGTGGTAAGTAAGAATCGTCTTATCGATATTCCAAAATTTCAGCCCGTTTGGTCACATAGAGCCTGAGAAAACTGCTTCCAAAGTTCGAACCCAAGTCTGAAATTAGCGTCCATAAAAATCATGATTTTTCTTAAAATCCAAATTTATGGAAATTTTGTGACTGAATTTGATTAGTACCACGATTCTTATCGCTAATCCAAAATTTCAGCCCGTTTGGTCACATAGAGCCTGAGAAAACTGCTTCCAAAGTTCGAACCCAAATCTGAAATTAGCGTCCATTAAAAGGATGATTTTTCTTAAAATCCAACTTTATGGAAATTTTGTGACTGAATTTGATTTGTACTACGATTCTTATCGCAAATCCAAAATTTCAGCCCGTTTGGTCACATAGAGCCAGAGAAAACTGCTTCCAAAGTTCGAACCCAAGTTTGAAATTAGCGTCCAAAAAAATCATGATTTTTCTAAAAATCCAACTTTATGGAAATTTTGTGACTCAATTTGATTAGTACCACGATTCTTACCGCTATTCCAAAATTTCAGCCCGTTTTGTCCCATAGAGCCTGAGAAAACTGCTTCCAAAGTTCGAACCCAAGTCTGAAATTAGCGTCCATAAAAATCATGATTTTTCTAAGAATCAAACTTTTTGGATATTTTATGACTGATTTCGATTTAAAGCATGATTCTAATCGCTAATCCAAAATTTCAGCCCGTTTGGTCACATAGAGCCTGAGAAAACTGCTTCCAAAGTTCGAACCCAAGTTTGAAATTAGCGTCCATAAAAATCATGATTTTTCTAAAAATCCAACTAAATGGAGATTTTGTGACTGAATTTGATTTGTACCACGATTCTTATCGCTATTCAAAAATTTCAGCCCATATGGTCTTATAGAGCCTGAGAAAACTGCTTCCAAAGTTCGAACCCAAGTCTGAAATTAGCGTCCATAAAAATCATGATTTTTCTAAAAATTCAACTTAATGGAGATTTTATGACTGATTTCGATTTAAAGCATGATTCTAATAGCTGTTCCAAAATTTCAGCCCGTATGGTCTTATAGAGCATGAGAAAACTGCTTCCAAAGTTCGAACCCAAGTCTGAAATTAGCGTCCATAAAAATCATGATTTTTCTTAAAATCCAACTTTATGGTAATTTTGTGACTGAATTTGATTTGTACCACGATTCTTATCGCTATTCAAAAATTTCAGCCCGTTTGGTCCTATAGAGCCTCAGAAAACTGCTTCCAAAGTTCGAACCCAAGTCTGAAATTAGCGTCCATAAAAATCATGATTTTCCTAAGAATCAAACTTTTTGGATATTTTATGACTGATTTCGATTTAAAGCATGATTCTAATCGCTAATCCAAAATTTCAGCCCGTTTGGTCACATAGAGCCTGAGAAAACTGCTTCCAAAGTTCGAACCCAAGTTTGAAATTAGCGTCCATAAAAATCATGATTTTTCTAAAAATCCAACTTTATGGAGATTTTGTGACTGAATTTGATTTGTACCACGATTCTTATCGCTATTCAAAAATTTCAGCCCATATGGTCTTATAGAGCCTGAGAAAACTGCTTCCAAAGTTCGAACCCAAGTCTGAAATTAGCGTCCATAAAAATCATGATTTTTCTAAGAATCAAACTTTTAAAATATTTTATGACTGATTTCGATTTAAAGCATGATTCTTATCGCAAATCCAAAATTTCAGCCCGTTTGGTCACATAGAGCCTGAGAAAACTGCTTCCAAAGTTCGAACCCAAGTTTGAAATTAGCGTCCAAAAAAATCATGATTTTTCTAAAAATCCAACTTTATGGAAATTTTGTGACTCAATTTGATTAGTACCACGATTCTTACCGCTATTCCAAAATTTCAGCCCGTTTTGTCCCATAGAGCCTGAGAAAACTGCTTCCAAAGTTCGAACCCAAGTCTGAAATTAGCGTCCATAAAAATCATGATTTTTCAAAAAATCCAACTTTATGGAATTTTTGTGACTGAATTTGATGAGTACCAATCGTGGTAAGTAAGAATCGTCTTATCGATATTCCAAAATTTCAGCCCGTTTGGTCACATAGAGCCTGAGAAAACTGCTTCCAAAGTTCGAACCCAAGTCTGAAATTAGCGTCCATAAAAATCATGATTTTTCTTAAAATCCAAATTTATGGAAATTTTGTGACTGAATTTGATTTGTACTACGATTCTTATCGCAAATCCAAAATTTCAGCCCGTTTGGTCACATAGAGCCAGAGAAAACTGCTTCCAAAGTTCGAACCCAAGTTTGAAATTAGCGTCCAAAAAAATCATGATTTTTCTAAAAATCCAACTTTATGGAAATTTTGTGACTCAATTTGATTAGTACCACGATTCTTACCGCTATTCCAAAATTTCAGCCCGTTTTGTCCCATAGAGCCTGAGAAAACTGCTTCCAAAGTTCGAACCCAAGTCTGAAATTAGCGTCCATAAAAATCATGATTTTTCTAAGAATCAAACTTTTTGGATATTTTATGACTGATTTCGATTTAAAGCATGATTCTAATCGCTAATCCAAAATTTCAGCCCGTTTGGTCACATAGAGCCTGAGAAAACTGCTTCCAAAGTTCGAACCCAAGTTTGAAATTAGCGTCCATAAAAATCATGATTTTTCTAAAAATCCAACTAAATGGAGATTTTGTGACTGAATTTGATTTGTACCACGATTCTTATCGCTATTCAAAAATTTCAGCCCATATGGTCTTATAGAGCCTGAGAAAACTGCTTCCAAAGTTCGAACCCAAGTCTGAAATTAGCGTCCATAAAAATCATGATTTTTCTAAAAATTCAACTTAATGGAGATTTTATGACTGATTTCGATTTAAAGCATGATTCTAATAGCTGTTCCAAAATTTCAGCCCGTTTGGTCTTATAGAGCATGAGAAAACTGCTTCCAAAGTTCGAACCCAAGTCTGAAATTAGCGTCCATAAAAATCATGATTTTTCTTAAAATCCAACTTTATGGTAATTTTGTGACTGAATTTGATTTGTACCACGATTCTTATCGCTATTCAAAAATTTCAGCCCGTTTGGTCCTATAGAGCCTCAGAAAACTGCTTCCAAAGTTCGAACCCAAGTCTGAAATTAGCGTCCATAAAAATCATGATTTTCCTAAGAATCAAACTTTTTGGATATTTTATGACTGATTTCGATTTAAAGCATGATTCTAATCGCTAATCCAAAATTTCAGCCCGTTTGGTCACATAGAGCCTGAGAAAACTGCTTCCAAAGTTCGAACCCAAGTTTGAAATTAGCGTCCATAAAAATCATGATTTTTCTAAAAATCCAACTTTATGGAGATTTTGTGACTGAATTTGATTTGTACCACGATTCTTATCGCTATTCAAAAATTTCAGCCCATATGGTCTTATAGAGCCTGAGAAAACTGCTTCCAAAGTTCGAACCCAAGTCTGAAATTAGCGTCCATAAAAATCATGATTTTTCTAAGAATCAAACTTTTAAAATATTTTATGACTGATTTCGATTTAAAGCATGATTCTTATCGCAAATCCAAAATTTCAGCCCGTTTGGTCACATAGAGCCTGAGAAAACTGCTTCCAAAGTTCGAACCCAAGTTTGAAATTAGCGTCCAAAAAAATCATGATTTTTCTAAAAATCCAACTTTATGGAAATTTTGTGACTCAATTTGATTAGTACCACGATTCTTACCGCTATTCCAAAATTTCAGCCCGTTTTGTCCCATAGAGCCTGAGAAAACTGCTTCCAAAGTTCGAACCCAAGTCTGAAATTAGCGTCCATAAAAATCATGATTTTTCAAAAAATCCAACTAAATGGAGATTTTGTGACTGAATTTGATTTGTACCACGATTCTTATCGCTATTCAAAAATTTCAGCCCATATGGTCTTATAGAGCCTGAGAAAACTGCTTCCAAAGTTCGAACCCAAGTCTGAAATTAGCGTCCATAAAAATCATGATTTTTCTAAAAATTCAACTTAATGGAGATTTTATGACTGATTTCGATTTAAAGCATGATTCTAATAGCTGTTCCAAAATTTCAGCCCGTATGGTCTTATAGAGCATGAGAAAACTGCTTCCAAAGTTCGAACCCAAGTCTGAAATTAGCGTCCATAAAAATCATGATTTTTCTTAAAATCCAACTTTATGGTAATTTTGTGACTGAATTTGATTTGTACCACGATTCTTATCGCTATTCAAAAATTTCAGCCCGTTTGGTCCTATAGAGCCTCAGAAAACTGCTTCCAAAGTTCGAACCCAAGTCTGAAATTAGCGTCCATAAAAATCATGATTTTCCTAAGAATCAAACTTTTTGGATATTTTATGACTGATTTCGATTTAAAGCATGATTCTAATCGCTAATCCAAAATTTCAGCCCGTTTGGTCACATAGAGCCTGAGAAAACTGCTTCCAAAGTTCGAACCCAAGTTTGAAATTAGCGTCCATAAAAATCATGATTTTTCTAAAAATCCAACTTTATGGAGATTTTGTGACTGAATTTGATTTGTACCACGA